>NC_089583.1:40405883-40705883 GCF_019320115.1 Miscanthus floridulus
GCTTAGGTATATAGGCATCACCAAGGAGCTGCTGCCAACTACCCATGACGCAGAGCGCTACTGCTCATGCATGTTTAGGTATATAGGCATCATCGAGGAGCCACTGCTAACCGCCCATAACGTAGCGCTACTGCTCGTGCACATTTAGATGCTAGGTCGAGGACAGGGCTGCTTCTGGGTAACACGAATGAGAACGTGGCTGGTCGTCGAATCGAATGACGATAGAATGCGTTGTCTCAAAGATGTTTAGCATGGAGAAATAAGTATTTTGAGAGAAATTATGGAAAGCAAATGGAGAAAACATCATGGATAAAATCATTATTGAAATGCATATATACATAAAAAGGCACATATCTTTTGTAGAATGTCTCAAGGATAGAAATGCCTAAGGTGTTCGATGTGCCAGGAATTAGGGATGTCAATGCCGTCTTGATCATAGAGCCTATATGACCCTGGTCGGGTCATAGCCTTGATGATGTATGGACCCTCCCAAGGTGAAGATAGCTTGTGCATTTTGTCGTCTTCTGTCTCCTGCGGAGTACCATATCGCCGATCGCAAAGGATCGCTCCTAGATATTATGGTTGTAGTACTTACGTAGACTATCTAGGTACTTGGTTGTTTGAACACATGTGACCAAGCGTTCTCCCTCAAGTCGGACGACATCATCTTGTCATGCCTAATTGTTGTTCTCTTCATCATAGTTCTCTATCCTTGGTGCTCAGAAAGCGACATCGGCGGGTAACACAACCTCTGATCCAAACACTAAGAAATAGGGGGAGACTCTAGTATTGTGACTGGGCTAGGTCCTTAGTGCCTAGATCATAGCTGGTAGTTCTTTGAGCCATTTACCCAGATGTCTCTGATCCTTCTCACACAACATCTTCTTTAGGGCATCTAAAATCATGCCATTCGCTTGCTCAACCTGGCCATTAGCCCTGGGGTGCGCGATCGATACATACTTAATAGATATGCACCGATCCTCGTAGAAATCCTAGAAGTCATTGCCAGTAAATGTAGAACCAAGGTCGGTGATGATACTATTCAACAGCACAAACCTATGGATAATGTCGTTGAAGAGCTCCGCTGCTTTTTTGCCATAGACTAGACTAGCGGCTTCTACTCGACCCCCTTGGAGAATTTTTTAATAACGACATAAACCCATCAGAATCTGCTAGGGTGTTCTTGAATGGCCCAATCATGTCCAGTCCCTAGCATGCAAATGGCCAAGAGGCGGGAATCATCTGCAGAGCCTGAGCTAGAACATGGATCTATTTGGCAAAAAATTGGCAACCCTCACACCGTTAGATGAGTGTTTCAGCATCTTCTACTGCTAAAGGCTAGTAGAAACCTACTTGGAACGCTTTGTTGACCAGACTTCTAGAGGCTGCATGGTTGCCATAGGATCCAGCGTGGATTTCTTGAAGCAATGCCACTCCTTCCTGAGATATGCACTTCTAAAGCATTTCCTCCTTTAAATTCTTCCGCATTAGCTGGCCATCGACTAGCATGTAATGCTTGCTACGGTGAATTAGGCATTCCATCTCAATCTTGTTAGCTGGTACATCTACAGCGTCAAGTACTTGATAAAAGCCTCTCGCCAATCATAGCTCGATGCAGGAATTACCAGGACCAATTGCTCGATAGGGGAAGATTCATGACATGCTTGCTCCTGCTTAATGGATGGAGTTTGAAGATCCTGGACAAAGACACCAGTTGGGACCTCAGTTCTGGTTGACCCTAGCTTAGATAACTGGTCGGCTGCTTGGTTCTGATCTCGTACGATGTGGTGGTATTCAATGTTGTAGAACTTGCCCTCCAACTTTCTGATTTTCGAGCAGTAAGCATCCATCTTATCACTAGTACAAGACCAATCCTTGTTGACCTGATTAATGACAAGCATGGAGTTGCCATATACCAAGAGGCATTTAACACCAAGTTCAACAGCAATACGGAGACCATGGAGACAAGCTTCGTACTCGGTGGCATTATTGGAGGCTAGAAACTAAATTCAAAGGACATATCGGAGGTGATCCTCAAATGGAGAAATAACAAAGATACCTATCCTAGCACCATCAAGGTTGAGGGAGCCATCGAAGTACATGACCCAGTGCTAGGGTCGATCGGCTGAGACATGAGCTTACATGTCAGTCCATTCAACGATGAAGTCGGCAAGCACTTGAGACTTTATCGTCTGGCGGCCCCTGAAATCAATGGAGTATGTGCCGAGCTCTACCACCGATTTAATGATGTGGCCATTGGCTTCCTTATTACGTAGGATGTCGCCCAGCGGATACTCAGTAACCACTGCTACTTGATACATCTCAAAGTAATGGCGGAGCTTCTTGGACGTAATAAGGATAGCATACAATAGTTTATGGACCTAAGGATACCGAGCCTTAGACTTGTTCAGGACTTCACTGATGAAGTATATAGGGCGCTGAACCTTATAGGCGTGCCCAGCTTCTTTTGTTTTGACGATAATGGTCGTACTGTCGACACGGTTGGTTGCGGCGAAGTAGACCAATAAGGTTTCACCAGGCTATGGTGCTATCATAACTGGAGGCATCGTGAGGAATTGTTTGAGCTCATCAAAGGCCTTGTCAGCTTCAGGCATCCAGGTGATCTTCCCTGAAGCTTTGAGTAGCTTGAAGAAAGGTAAACCCTTTTCCCCCAATTGGGATATGAAATGGCTTAAAGCCACCATGCATCCCTTTAACTTCTAGACATCCTTTATGCAGGTTGGCGGTTTCATCTTGGTGACCGCTTCTATCTTTTCTAGGTTTGCTTCGATGCCATGATGGCTGACGACATTGCCTAGGAGTATACCAGATGGAACACCAAATATGCACTTAGTGGGATTTAGCTTCCATTGGAATTTCTTCAGGTTTTGGAATGTTTCTTCGAGGTCGGCGATGAGTTTATCGGTAGTCTTAGACTTAACCACCACATCGTCGATGTAGGCCTCGACGTTCTTCCCAATTTACTCTTGGAGGCATCGTTGGATAGCCCTCTAGTTGGTGGCACCGACATTCTTAAGCCCAAAGGACATGGTGGTGTAGCAATAGGCACTGAAGGGTGTGATGAATGAAGTCTTGGTCTGGTCTTCCTCCTTTAAGGAGATCTGGTGATAACTAGAATAGCAATCGAGAAAGCACAAGAGCTCACAACCGGCTATTGAATCTATGACCTCGTCAATGCGAGGTAAGCCGAAGGGGTCTTTAGGGCAGTGCTTGTTGAGATCGGTGTAATCAACACACATTCTCCATTCATTATTCTTTTTTCATACAAGGACTGGATTGGCGAGCCACTCTAGGTGATACACCTCTTTAATAAAACCGGCTGCTAAGAGCCGTGTTATTTTTGCCCTAATGGCCTCCTTTTTGTCTTGCGTGAATCATCATAGCTTTTACTTGATTGGTTTGGCGATCAGTGAGACATTTAAGGAGTGCTCAATTAGCTCCCGAGGAACACCGAGCATGTTAGCAGGTTTCTATGCAAACATGTTGACATTTCTGTGAAGGAAGCTAATGAGCATGTCTTCCTATTTGGGGTCAAGATGGGCCCTGATCTGGGCCATCCTGCTTTTGTCGTCGATCACAAGCTCAACCTCGGTTGTGTCTTTGGACTTAGTCGCAGACTGAGGTGGCTCCTGAGTTGGGATCGCCTGCTCCTCCACTAGGATCTTCTTGGAGTCGGTGATGCAAACCTCCATTCTAGCTGAGAGGTCCATTGCTTCGGTGATGGCGATTCCTTCTTGTTCACAGTCGTAGGTGGTGGAGACATTGGTGCGCAGGGTGAGAACGCCCTGCTCCATCGGGATCTTCAACACCATGTAGACCTAATGGGGTATGGCCATGAACTTGGTGAGAGCTGGTCAACCAAGGATGGTGTGGTAAGCGGTGTCAAAGTCTGCCATGAAGAAGTTCACATACTCAGTACAGAAGTGGTCGGTGGTGCCAAACTAGACTAGCAAGGTGATCTGCTCCAAAGGTTGGGACGCTCTGCTAGGTACAATACCCTAGAATGGAGAATCAACAGGGACAAGATCGTCCTTTGTGTGGCCTAACTCAGTTAGGGCTCCGGCGAAGAGGATATTGAGGGCACTCCCACCGACGATGAGGACCTTCTTGAACTGCACGTTGCGGATGGTGGGATCTAACATGAGTGGAAAATGCCCTGGGTATGGGGTATCTACCCACTGGTCAGCCCAACTGAATGTGATAGGATACTCCAACCAGTCTAGATATTTGGGATCGGCGACCATGCCATATTGGGTGATCGACATGACCTACCTAGTGGTGAGCTTCTGCTGGCATTTGCTCTTGGAGGCAGCATACCCTCTGGAGATTGTGGCGACGGTCTTGTTGGCATCTTGGGCAGTGGGTCATGCATCCTTAGGACGCTCCTCCCCTTTGCCATCATGTGACTTATCGTCCTTGCGTGTTTGCTATTTTTGCTCCTCATCACGGAAAGCTTTGGCCATGCCATGGCATTGTCGCATGGTGTGCTTGCTATTCTTGTGAATTAAGCATGGACCGTCAAGGAGTTCTTCGTAGGCAGCATTGAAATTTCGCTTAGTGCATGGCTGCTCTATGTTGTCGATGGAGTTTTCCGATTAGTGGCGACATGGCTATGTAGCCCTCGATCCCTCTAGCCGATCAGCTTCTTTGGAGTCTGCGTATGAGTTTGCAACCTTGAGGAGTTCGCCGATGGTCTGGGACCTCTTGCAGTAAATTTTGGAGCACAGCTCCTAACGGTGATGGAGTCCTCTGGTGAAAGTAGAGATGTCCTCACTATCTAGTCAATTCGTGGATGGCCACATCCAATTCTAGATGTCGTTGACCTAGGCCTGAGCTCTTTTGAGTAGTGCTTGAATCTTGAGTATCTCCAACGTTTATCAGAGTCTAGCCAACTCATGGGTGGCACAGCTAGATTGGCGCTTGGCATCTACTCCACTCACTGATTGTCCACCATGAGGAACTCTTGTTGGATATTATGGGTGAGAGGCGGCAGGCCACCTTTGGTGGCTTGGGCGGTGTTTTCTGCTTCTTCATTGTGACATCGTTGGTGATCAGTGTTCCTAGCTTCACACTCACAACGTTGGACACTGGTCTATCCATCGACAACAACATTGTCATGGCTAACCATGAAAAGCTCTCTCCCAAAACCTAGATGGAAAGATGGTAGAGCCCTCGGAGTATGGCTTAGGACTTTCCTCCAGGATGGTGTGGAGCGTTTCATCCGAAAGATCTATTTGGATTTCCACCTTGTTTATCATTGGCGCAGGTCGGTTGGCCTCAGGGAAGTTGATCTAATAGAGGTCATTGATGTGGCTGTGCTTGGTGTGGTCGGCGAAAAGATGGTGCATGGCGTCCCGACAGATCGGACCCGCACCCACCAACCTGAAAGAATACGACTTTGGCATGTTCTCCATCGAGGGGGGAGTGGTCAGCGTTGAACAGTATGCCCTTTTAGAGTTGCCATGATCACCAGATTGGAATCTAGCTGCCTTGAACAAAGTGGCCGAGCAGGTCACTCGGTTGTAGCGGCTTGGTGATCTTAGAGTATGAGAAATTCATCGCTCACTCTAGATTGATCTAAGACCGAACCCATGAGGAGCTGACATTCCGCTAAGTGGTCTATGACCTGATCGATGGATGTGATCAGATAATCATTGCTGATGGATCTCCTAACCCATCGGCGGGGCATCAGGATTGGAGATGTCGTTGCAAGTGTTGGCGCGATTGGCGTAGGGTGATCCTGCACCGCTTCCATGATCTTCCCGGTGCCATCGGGACCGATGATCCAAGTCATGGATCTGACCGTGAAGATCTGGCAAAGCTCGGGAAAGTGACCATCTGGTTGGCCATGGAATCAGCATGCACACCCCCTACATGGAGTGCCACTATCGATGAAATCTAGTCAGCAGTCTACCGAGAGGTATACCCATGGTAGTAGATGATTAGTGGAGGTGCGCGTAATAGGAACCGGATGGTGACATGGTAGGGAATCAAGGTGACTATGCATCCAAAGGATGTGGTGATGACGATGAAGTAGGTATCGAAGTCATGATGGTGCTGTTGAGGTCAAACTCACCTAGTGAGTGCATCTCGCTAGGTGAGTACGCTAAAATCTCATCGTCTGAATCCAATATCTCATCATGCTTAGTGAAGTGGTTACATCAAGAATCTTGGGTAATGGGGGACTCTCCGATTTGCTGAGCTAAAGTAGTAGTGTCAGACCCTAGGGTCAACTCAGCTCTATTAATGGTAGGATTAGTAGGCTCGGTGGTTGCATCAGGCTCCACGATTGTTGGGGAAGCCCTAGGAGGCTCTATATGTGCCACTATGGCATGGCACGTAGTATCTGGCCCCTCGATCTGATTGGGCGGAGAAGGTTGATCAGCTACCTCATGAGCTAAAGCTGAACTTTGCTTATGTTTGACTATAGTAATACTAGCATTAGCAGGTTCATGTGAACGAACCACTGGTGCTGGGGGCGTTAGCGTCATCGCCGAGGGCAATGGGGAGAGCAGCAGCCTAGGACATGGCGTGAGTCTTGGCGATGGGAACATCGATCTATGAGGACTGGACATCGCCGCTACCTCCGCTGAACCACTGCAGGAAGCGAGGACTATAGCCGGGCCACCGACGGCCTTCATGGCAACTGACGGGTGGTAGAGGTGGGTGGCGAGGAGAGGTCTTTTGCGTAATGGAAGGTGGAATGGTAAACAATATGAATTAGGGCGAGGCCAGGCTTTATGTATACATAGGGATGCTAGGGCTTCTATGGCAAGAAACTCCATAAAGATTTATTTGTACACAGGGACGCTAAGGCTTCTAAGGCAAGATACTCCATGAAGATTTATCTTTCCTAGAGGTGGGTGCTGTCATGCTCCCTCGGGAATCACAACCGTATTTACACCGACGGTTGCAAAAACAGAGCACGTCTCCTCTATTTACGCTGATGATACAGCGTGAGTCTCAGCACGATGACATCAATTGTGCGGCCGGTGGACTTTTTGGCGTGCGCAATAAAATTTTATAGTTTGTGATCGACTACACTCACTCGTCATTTCTTCCAATATTATTATTACTAGTAGTAGGGGTGTGGTCATGTGACCGTGTTCTCCTTGGCTTTTAATTTAATAATTCCTAAAAGAAAGTAATGTTTTCATAATCTATGACATGGGGCCAGGAGTTCATTTGCACAAATGCGTATGACACATATACTATCTTACACATTCAAATATAAGGCGGCAGGACTTTCTTGCGTGTGTAGTAGAATTTTCAACACCTATGGCTCATCTGTTCTGCATTAGGCCAGGCTTGCTCCTCTCAAAGAAACCTTACACGGTTGCTAAGAGCAAAGTGAATGCAGGATGAAAGCTGGACAGGGGTGAAAATTTAAGAGATTTTGACCACCATGACATGGTTGAGACTTAAAAGCATGGTGTGGTTGTGATAGGTCTTTTCACTCCTATCCAAGCAGTCATAATAGTCGAGGGGTAGATAAAAGAGTGAAGAGGAGTTGCTTTGGTAAGCAATTTCTCTTTTGAAGAGACATGCAACAGCTAGTTAGAGATGGTTACACTTACTATCCGACGAGAGATCCAATGGATAGCAGGGGACTTTCTGGCGTGTGCAGCAAAAATGCAACATCTATGCCTCCTCTGTTGTGTATTAGATCAAGCTAAGACTTTTTCAGATGAACTCCTCCCTGCATGGATGTTACAAGTTCAATAATTTTTATCAGACACATGCAAATAAGACGAGTTGGGTTCACGACGGATTAGAGCCACTCATTTTGAGCATGATCAGAGCGACTCATGACTACTACCACTACTGATATGTGTTTGGTTCACCAAGACGAGGCACAAAGCAACCATTGCGTGGTTGCCAAGAGTGAGATGTGTCTGGCCCAGTTAGATTTACAATGTTTGGACTATCACGTGTTCAACAATATAATGGTAAATGTTCCTTTATGAACAAAAAATGTTTGCACAAATGCGTACGACACGAATACTATCTAATGCGTTCAAATATACGACGGCAAGGCTTTCTGGTTGCTGAAACTTGCTCCTCTCAAAGAAACCTTGCGCTGTTGCTGAGAGCGAAGTGAATGCAGGATGAAAGCTTGATAGGAGTGAATTGACCACCATAACACGGTTGAGACTTGAAAGCATGGTGTGGTGGTTATAGGTCTTTTCACCCCTCATGGTCTATCGCACTCCCTCGAGAACCTTAACCAGTCATACCGTAGAAGCTGTGTTCGACCAGAGATGCAGGAGTATTGATGTTCCCAAGCGTACACTGATGAAAATAGAGCATGTCTCCACACCGATGAGATGGCATGAGTCTCGGTGCTGGTTTTTACTATACATGTTAGCTCCTCCACTAATGCCCCAACACTATGTGTAGTCCTTGTGTTTGCGACAGCACCAAAAACATAGAAAAAGAAAGCCCCTCCCCATGAGAGGAGAACGAGAATAGAGACATACCAGCAAAGATTCCTCAAGACTGCCAAGTTCCCGAGTTGGCATGGAAGGGCTATAGGAAGACATGGCAGGACCGAGCCAAAGTGACTTAGAGTGCATGAAGATCCTTCTTCCTAGATTGTATGTAGAAACATCGGTAATTGCCCATTTTCTGTGTGCTGAATCGGATCTGCTGGGATTTGCCTTTGGGAATGAACTTGTCCCTCTATCTGGCTATGTTGATCGTTGTGTAGACAGAAACTACCGGCTATAATGGCTCAGGCCGTCGAAGGTCACCAAAAACTCGAGTTTTGTTTGGACGACGAGCAGAGCCTAGCCTGATGGAAGGTGGAGGTGTTCCTTGATGGCGATCACTTGTACCTCCACCGAGGATGGAAGCACTTCACCCGCGCCCATGACCTCCAAGATGGGTTCTCTCTTGTATTGCCATATGATGACCGGTCATAGATTAACGTCAAGGTCTTTGACCTTACCACCTGCCGCAAGCAGTACCCACACGACTTTGAGGCTGGTGGTAGTCAACTCTCCCTGCCCATCGTGGAGCTAAGGAGTTTTGCAGTGATCCTGAAGAAGTACCACCTCAAAGTGAAGTATTTGGTGAGCACTCACACGAGACTCATAATGTACTGAGGCGAAGAACGTCTTTGTCATCAATGTTTTTTGTGTGAGGCGAAGAACGTGTAGTGGACTTTGAGGTAGCGCATGGCTACCAGCAGCGAGAAGCCATCAAGCTACAGATGGCTGGTAGTCTTGGTTTGTGGGCTTGGAGAGGACCCGCATGAACAACAAAGTGTGCACATTGTTCAAGTATGGGTGGGACAAGTTCTATGCAAGAAACCACCTCAACGTCAGCAACACCTACTTCTTCAGCATGATCCATGAGGCTTGTCGATGGTGTCGTCATTCCTTACCTGAAGCGTAGACTTGGAAATGTCTGCAACAAGCCACCGCCAGGAGGAATGGCAGCTAAGGACGCACGAGTTGACCATCTAATGAGGCGGGTGTCTGAGATTTCACCCCAAAAAATGCTTGACCTCCTACAGGGTGAGTTCCCTAGAAAGATTGGTAGGGTGCTCTATGCAGGTGGTTCTTCATGGTAGATTGCGATGACAAGATGGTACTATAGTATGAGCTCGCTTTTGGTAGGACCGATTGGTGGACGCCATTCGTCGACAAGATCATTGTACCACGCTTGGCATCCTAGTTCATTGCCATTAGTCCCACTGAATGAAGGGTACGACTTGTTCAACATGCTCCTCACTAGGTGGAAGCCAGGCATATCGCTAGAGTCGATGATGAAGAAGGTCCTGAAGTGCTTCATGGAGAAATGAACTGACGGGCTATGCCGCTGGTTGTTCGATGTGCAACCCACAAAGGAGGAGGCCATGGCCTAGTGCCAGGAGTGGATGTAGCTCCTAACACTAGATCTGCTTGCCATCGATAGTGAAATGGACAATGGCCTCCAACTGAATGATTGCACTTGCGTCAGGCATTATAAATGTTAATTGTTGGCACAATGTGTATTACTCTTTTCTGAATGCACACGCAAGGAAGTCCGACACTATGCGATTGTAATGCATCAGACAATGATTGAATGCTTTCACCTGCGTTAGGCATTGTATATTAAATGTTAATTGTTGGCATAATGTGTACAACTCTTTTCTAAATGCAAACGCGAGAAAGTCTGATACTATGTGATTGTAACGTGCCGGATAATGACTGAATGCTTTCACCTGCATCAGGCATTGTATAAATGTTAATCATTGGCACAATGTGTACTACTCTTTTCTGAATGCACATGCGAGAAAGTCCGATATTATGTGATTGTAACATGCCTGATAGTATCTATTACTCTTTTTCTGACTGCACCTGCTGCTACCTATTGCTTGGAAATCCACAACAATTAAATCTATATTAAATTTACATGAAACCCTGAGAGCCCAGTGTGCCTAGTTTAGCCATAAATCTATGAGAGAGGTAAGAGCGAGGCAACCGCTCTTCTCTGTCTTCCTACGGTACTCCTTCGCCTTCTCTCCAGCCTCGAACGAGTCATGTCTTCGGCCAGAGTGATGGACCATGGAAAGCACCCGACAGAGAACCCTCTAGAGGGGAGCGGGCCTCTGCCACGTCTCCGCTCCCATTTGTGGTGCCTTGGGTAAGGTGGACTTGTTCTTAGTTGTCGGAGTTGTTCTGTTTGGATCTCCTTAATACTTTTAGGGTCATTTCTCACGCCGTGATGCTAGAGGTTGGGCAGTTATCCTATGCCGCATGCTCTTTGGATGCACGCCCTATGGAACTAGAGGGGCCTTCTCCCCCCGACCACCGAGAAGTCCATGAGCCCCTTCGTAATTGGGATGCGGCTCGCAACCCGCGCTCTGACCCTAGGGGCGAGGTTAGTCGGCTCATGCTCTGCCTCGACGCCATCTAGACTACCCTTGCCACCTTGGAGCGGGAGACTGTTGATGCCCGGGCGACAGATGCCAATACTCAGGTTAGGATGATCAATAAGGTTTCCTTCATCGAGAAGGTCTGTCCAAATGTCCATGGCCTTGTTTTGATGGTTTTTAGTGTTGTCAGCACTAGAGGAGGAGTTGGCCGCTCTTCGAGAGGCCGCCCTTGTTGCCATCAATGGCATGAGTGTAGGGGGTGTCCTGCTTAAGGACCATCTATGGGCCATGTCAGCTTGGGTTAGGATGGTGGCCCTTCATGGGGTGCGCCATGGGGCTACCTTAGCCTTGGCCGTGGTGCAAATTTGTTCCGACCACGATCTCTGCCTTCTTGAACCTGGCTTTCTAGTTGGCACCAATGAGGAGGAGGAGGATATCACTAGTGACTTTACCGCTGCCGTGGAGGCCATCGTGGCATCCACGCATGCAGGAGACATTGTCCTTGCTGCCTTCATTGAGCCATAGATTGTATCTAGGGTCATTCGAATCTTAATGAAAGTCTAGTTTGTTACTTTAATTCGAAGAGCAACTTATGTGCATCGCTTTGTCTTTCATGGTGTTTGCTTCTTGTGCTTGGATGCGAAAGGCTTGTGTGGCCGACATGCTTGGATGAGGTGATTAGGAGGTCATGGGCTGGATCCTGGCTCCCATCTTGAAAAGGAGTTAGGTTTTAGGGAAGCTTCCTTCCCTCTTATGAAACACTGTAGGTAACTTAGTAACTTCACATATTTCTATTCTGAACGCTTCAACCTATGTCAGGCATTGTAAATGTTAATCGTCGGCACAATGTGTATTACTCTTTTCTAAATGCACACACAAGAAAGTCTAACGCTATGTGATTGTAACGCGCCGGACAATATCTATTACTCTTTTCTATGCGCACACAAGATTTGATTGCGCACAAAAGAAAGTCCCCTACTCTATGATTGTAACATGTTGGACAATAGATTTCATGTCTGGGTGACTCCTCGACTTGCAATGGGGTTGTTCAACCCTATAGTTCTCTTGTTCGTTAGAGAAGCCCCGAGAGGCTTTGTATGTGTCCCCGTGGTAGCTTGCACCTCGACTTGACAGGGCGAAGAAGGTGGATCACCTGCCTCATCAGAACCTAAAGCTAGGTTAGGTTTCTTGGGCATTGGAGAAGCCCTAAGAGGCTCTATATGTGCCTCCATGGCAACTTGCACCTCTACCTAAGGGGGTGAAGAAGGTGGATCACTGGCCTGATCAGGACCTAAAGCTAAACTCTACTTATGTAGCATTGTCACAATGGGTAACTCTGTGTGGACAGTTGTATTATCAGGACTAGTTAGATAACCAGTAATGGGGTTGACCTGACTACCACATTGCAACTAAAGTGTCTAAAAGTCAAGGGCCTTAACCCCTATGGCACTATATAGTTGAGTAAAGCAACCGGTGAACACATTGCACATCAGGTTGAGTTTTTGGTCTTGTTGGTTGATGGCCTCACAAAAAGCAGATGATAGCTGGCTCATCTACTCTTTGAGAAGGATCACACTCTCTGCTTGCTTATCAATACTTGCTTTCAAACACCTCACTTGTCGTTCCATATGCTTCTGGTTTTCTTCCTGACCGACAACTAGTCTAGCAAGTATCTATCCAAGCTCCGACGGTTATTGAACGGACACTAGAGGCGGTGCCTGCATGGCTAACATCTCTATAGTAGGTGGAACATTGCCCTTCTCTTTGTCAGCCACACCATAGGAGGATGACCCTTCCTCGTCGTGGTCGTCTGACATAGGGTCACGTTAGTTGCTATCATCAGAGTCTCAATCTTGCATTCATACATTCAACATTCCTCCAATCCTAGACTGGTGCTCTGCCTGCTCTAGGGCTGCATCCACTGTTTTGTGTCTTTCTCTGTCCTGTATGGATAACAGCTCTTGAACAAACCAAAGGGCACATTGTCCACAACGATGATCGTCTGGACTTGCTAGCATGTAGGTCATGACCTCGCAGGTTGACTTGTTGTATAGCGACCCATTCTTTTCAAAGTCAATCGTGCGTAGCAAATAGCTGATGATATGAGGGTACACATTCTACTATCCAGTACTGATAGCATTAGCTATCACATCCTCAGTCTTAGACAGGAAAAAGTGTAAGAAGTCAAACTGCTCACCTCTCCATATTGGTAGTAGTAGCCACTGCTGCAAGCTAGTCAATGACTCCCTATTGCCACCATGAGGCAGGACTGTCTTCCTTAGAGCCATGTGTAGAACGTAAGCCTCTGGACACAGTCTATTTGGTGTATGCAAGGAGTCATCGGTGAAGGGCTCCATGAAGAGCAGCTGAATCTCCTGGTCTATAGGAAAAGTACCTCCAGCCCTGCTATGACATAGAGGAAGAGCATCTCTGTAGACTATCTGGTGGAGCTTCCTGTTTGAAGTATTAACCCTAAGGAATTGTTGTAGGCGGTTATAGAACATTCGCTCTGGCCGACCATCGAGCATAAAAGCAATTAAGTCATGCTCTGGATGAATCCACACTGTTGCATAGAAGTGACGCACCCAACTTATCACAATTCGATCAACCTCACTAAAAAGGTGAACTAAGCCCAGGAACCGCTCAAAGAGGGGCCAGATGGGTATACTAGCTGCTCTGTCAAGCTCATCCCAACCAAGTATCCTTTGGTTTGCTAGTGCCATCCCTCTAGCATGGTAGCTCCTGAAGAAACTCTCCTGAGTCACAGTCTAGAACTGTGATTTTGTGCTAGGCTCTTTGAGGAGTGGAGACCAGAACTCAACATCACAGAACCTAATGCTCCGTATATTCTTTGAGCTATAATACCGAAAGTCATAGAACTGAACTAGCTCTTTCTTTCTCTCAATATTACTGCTCCTCATAGCACCATTGGCAGACACCAAACCTCCTCAACTTCTCCTTGTACCACCATTGGCAGACATCAAATTACCTCCTCGACTGCTCCTCGTACCACCAATTATGGCACACATCAAATTACCTCCTCGACTGCTCCTCATACCACCAATTGTGGCACACATCGAACCTCCATGAGTGCGAGCTCCTGCTCCCCCATGAGTAGCTACAGATTTGATCTAGGAAGGTGCAAAGCGACTAGTCTGGTTTTTGGAGTGGAACTTGGTCATTTGCTATAGTTGTTCCTCAATGAGCTCCTCTCCCTGAGTTCCATTTTAGCCCTCTCCTCATGCTACTGCTATCAGTGGGTCATTCGAGTCCACCTATGAGAATTCTTGGACTCCAAGGCTAGCAAAGCTTTGGTTGCTTCTTCCTCTACCTCTCGGATACTGTCCACCTTCCTCTACCTCTTCCTAGGTTGTGGTAGTGCTTGTTCCTCTGCTTCTAGGACACTACGAGCCTTCCTCTGGCTCTTTCTAGGCTGTTGTGGTGCCTGTTCCTCTACTTCTCAAAGAATGGTTGCCTGCCTTAGCTCTTTCTATGATGTGGTAGTTCTACCCATTTTGATTTAACTTAGGCCATCTGCAACAATAAAAAAATTACACATGCATTTCATCAAGCACCATAAATTCATGAAGAAAAAAGAGGAGATTACAGACCGAGAAGGTGATCTCGATCGGCTTGCTTGCTGGAGGAGTGGCATGCTTACAAACGGTGGCGCGGTAGATCACCATGGCACAGTAGATCCCTATGGCATGAAAGGATCTAGGCAAGAGGTTTCAGTGTGCAGGGGGTGAGGGAGGTGGGTGGAGGGGGAGGAGGGAGGGGGTAGGGGATGGCGGCACAGGGTATGGTGGGTCACGTCGGAGGGCGAATGGTGACAAAAACGGCGCTCAAAAGAGGAAAAGACGGGTACTGATCAGAGAATACCTTTCATAGCAGACTGTCCCACGTGTCACGTAATTGCATCACGGACGCATAAATGCTGTCAAGAGTCGCCATCCACCGAAACTGGGGGATTAATATTGGTGATCTGATGGTTAATACACATTAGTGTATTACTCCATATATATCATCACCATTCGTCATATAAAATTTGGTCTCTGCTCAGAAGACGTCAGACAGGGCGGCGATCTACCCACGTGAAAATTTAGTTTCGGGCGAAAATGAAATCCCCACACCCAGGAGTGCCGCCAACACGAACCAAAAATTAGATCTCTCTCCGTTTTTCTCTCCTCGTGGAAAATTGGTTTACCATGCCATCGATTTCAAACAATGGTATTTGCGGTATTGTGTTGGCCACATAAAAGCGCAAGGAGTCATCATCTCTAGCTCCATCTCCATTTTCTAGCCAGACTAGCCGCACCGTCTCCCCTCCCGCTCCAAAGCCTAGCCCCCTCTGCCACCTGGTTCGAACCCTAGCTAGGCACATTAGCACAGCAGCTTGAATCCCTCTCCACTCTCTAGTCGCACCCTCTCTCATACCTTTCCGAACCCTAGCTGGAGCTAGAGCAGGATCCAGATTCGAACCCCTTCGTCGATAGCAGGTCCACTAATGGCAGAAGGACCACCGTCAGTGGTGGTACACGCAAGATCTAGGCCCCCTATGTCAACACATGCCATGACTGAGCCCTAGTGTCATTATTGACGACCGCCACACCAGATCTGTTACCCCTTTGTCAACGCCGACCGTACCACTTCCATGACCAGGATGACAAGAGGGCGGTGCCGACGACGCAGCGTGGCCAGGAATAGGAAGAGGTACCCAAATTCCTTTTTATGATATGTGTTGTACTCTAGTGGTTGAACTTGGGACATGTAGATATATAGTGACGGGGTTACATGTTTCTTAGGTGATTGTAGTTCACATGTGCTTTATTCATGTATAATAGCTTCCGCATAAGCTATAGTTTAGATACCTAATTTGCATGCTCCTGCTCTGTTTTGTTGGCATTCGGTACAAGGTTAACTCAATAAATGCCTTTGTGATCTAGATCTTAACATCCAGAATATCTCCCTGAAGCAGGGGAGCGTGTTTAGGGATATGGTGATACAGATACAAATTTAGGTAGTGAGTACCCCTTGCAATTGAGGTGCTTGTTCTATCTTGTCATGTTGGGATGGGAGGGGGTTGGTTTAGGTAGTAGTGCAATTCAATTCTTTGCCATGTGGATAGCAATGCAATTTTTACATGTGAAAGGATCAAGATGCCCAAGAGGGGGGGTGAATTGGGCCAATTCTAAATTCCTTTGCAATAATTAAACCCTATGGTTAGCCCAATTAACCCCTTGTGCCTAGAAAGTGTTTCTATTGATCTAACGCACAAAAGTTTAGTAACCTATGTTCCAATCCTACTCTAGCATGGCAATTCTATGAATATAAATGACAAGAATTGAATTGCTCAAAGTAAATGCTCAAAGTAAAGAGAGAAGGAGGAACACGACGATGTTTTGCCGAGGTATCAGAGAGTCGCCACTCCCCACTAGTCCTCGTTGGAGCACCCGCGCAAGGGTGTAGCTCCCCCTTGATCCGCGCAAGGATCAAGTGCTCTCTACGGGTTGATTCTTCGACACTCTATCGTGATGAATCACCCACAACCGCTCACAACTTGAGTTGGGTCATCCACAAGCTCTGTCAGATGATCACCAAGCTCCCAATCACCACCAAGCCGTCTAGGTGATGGCGATCACCAAGAGTAACAAGCACGAACTCTCACTTGACCACGACAAGCCTAATGAGAAGGGTGGATGCACACTTTGCTACTCTTGATCTCACTAATGAGGGCTCTCTTTGGGATTCTCAAATCTCAATCACCTCACTAGGACCTTGCTCTTCTTGGCACTCTCAAAGGTGTTTCTCAGCTGTTGGAATGAGCAAAGGTACCCCCTCACATGAATGGAGGAAGTATTTATAACCTTGGTTGAAAAACAAATCGTTCTGTGCCTCTATAGGGTGATCGGACGCTCCGGTCAGTTCTCCCCGAACTCTAGTGATAATGTTGTGACCAGACGCGTCCAGTCATGATTTTCCCTCTCTAGAACCTTACTGGAGTCAACCGAATGCTGGTACCTAGCGTTCGGTTGCTCACCTCTCAGCATCCAATCGCACCAGACGATTTCACCTTGATCAAATGAACTAACCGGACTCTGCGCCAGCGTCCGGTCACACCGGAACCAGCGTTCGGTTAGTATTTGACCCTCCATTCACTTCCAACTCTCGATCATACATGAATGAAGTTTGCTCCAATGGATCTAAGGGCTTTTTAGGAGCTACCTAGTGCTAGTTTTAGCAAGTGTGCACCACACCTAACCCACTAGACTCACCTAGGTCAAGCTACCCATCCATACCCCCCTTAATAGTACGGCCAAAGGAAAAACAAAGTCCTAAACTACTCTAAGTGTCTCTTCAACACCAAACGACACTTAGAACTAGTCCATCCTTAACCTTGTCATCCATCCTTTGAAAACCAAAATGATTTCCATCATAGGGGCATGACCACCATGAATGCCCAATCGATCTCCATTACCATGACCTAACTTAATTTCCTCTGCAAAACACACGTTAGTCACAGTAATCACGTATTGTCATTAATCACCGAAACCCAACTAGGGGCCTAGATGCTTTCAATCTCCCCCTTTTTGGTGATTGATGACAATACTACCTCGAGTATGTGAAAGAGTTGAGCTTTTTAACATGCTTGGATCATATAAGCTTTTAGCAATAAGAACAAAAGAGTTAGGCAAGCTTATATGACCCAAGCCAACATGATGTACTCAAAAGATATGAAATAAGCATGAGTACAAGTAATAAAGCTCATTTGCATCAGAGTAAAACATGGAAGCAAAGCAAATGAGCATAACACAAGTGATATGACATATAAATAATTCAAAGTAGAGAGCACACATGTCACATATCACATAACTATCACGATATCACTATCACATAAATATGGTTTGATGCATGAAGGTAAACACACGAATGCAAAATAGTGTATCACACATAAAAACCAAATATAATAGATAAGCTAATAAGTAAACTCCCCCTAAATGTGTCGCTCCCCCTAAGGCTAACATACTCGATCCCTCTCCCCCTTTGGCGTCAAACACCAAAAACCTAAGGGTCGGTCGGTGGGGCTGCAGCAGATGAGTCGAGCGCTGAGGTGCAAGGAGCGAGCTAAAACTGTGTGCCATCATCATCTAGCCCTAAGCTCAGAGCAGTCTAACCCTCTGTAACTAGAAGCGATGCTGAAGCAGTCTGGGTCAGATCAGGGACTAGAGTGGCTATAGACTGTGCAGGTATGACTGTAGCAGGCAGCTCTGATGATGCAACTAAAGAGAGGAGCGTCTCTATAGTCCTGATAATAGGTGCAACTATGGAAGGACCAAGGACATGTAGATATGGCAGAGTAGGCTGCCCTATCAACTCACTGAAGAAAGCACCAAGGCTCCTAGAAACTATAGTCTCTGGCACTAGCAGCGAGGAAGTCTGAGCCATTATGAAGACTGTCTGAAAAGGTGTGAACTACGGGGCTGGCACTGGCGAGGAAACCCACTAGGACACCTACTCTATAGGTGAAGCAAACTGAGCTGGTGGTTGTCCCTGACTCTGAAGCCCATTAGGTTGTAAAGCTAGAGTCATAGAAGTGGTGGCAGGCTGGGCTATCTGGGGTGAAGGCTATGGCAGTGGAGCCCCAATAGCAGTGACTACATGCTGCATAAACCCAAGTAGCTGCCACTGCATGGGAAGCTGCTGCTGATGCATGGCCTACTGCTGCTGCTGGATCGCCTGCTGTTGTTGCTGGAACTCATCCTGCCTAGTCTAGAACTATGCAAAAGTAGCGGCGGTCTCTTGTGCTTGGTGAGCCTGATCCTACCTCATCCACTCAAGGATAGCAAGTAGAGCAGGGTCTATCTACTGTGCAGGTGGAGCTGAACTAGAGCTATCAACCTCATGGTCATGTCATCGTGGAGACATCTGAGGAATGTCCCGGTAGTCATCATCTGAGCTATCACTAGGGTCACTCTCGACCATCCCCTCCTACTAAGCATCTAACTGCTCCTCCTCTATAGCTACAATGCCCTTGATAGTATCATCCTGCTGGGCTACAGTCTCTGGCACCTCTGGATGATGGCATGGCTAGCTAGTTGTCCTCACTGCACTATGGTGGATCATCTAAGTCATGTTGTATGTAGGGAACTCTGTAGTAGCACCATTGTACTCTGCCAGCATCTTAGGTGGCCTCATAGTAACTACCCTATGGATCAGGAATGTAATCCAGTGAGCATATGGCAGCTGCCTGTGACCCCTGAACCCCTCTGCAATAGTATCCTCCATCTCTAATAGAAGGAGATCCCAAATGTCAAACACTGTCTACTGCATCAAAGAGTTTAGTAGTCATAACTGTATGCGAGTCAAGCCCTCGTGATACCCCATCCTCGGAAGCAAGGTCCTCCTCATAATAGCATCCAGCACTCTAGCTGTAGGAGTGAGATCACTGGGTGTCCTGCTTGACCCCTCATCGAAAGGCTCTATGAAACAATGGTGGACTAGATCTGTACAGGGTACCATACCACTATGAGGGCATCTGGGAGGCGCTGTCTATCCATAGCACACCTCATGTAGCCAAACGGGTTGCTCCTAAAGCTTGAGTATCTCCCTGACCCTGAAACTCATTAACCTGTAATCTCTGCCTCTGAAAGCAAAGTGAATGAATATGTGTTGTGGGTCAATCCATAGCATAGCATAGAACTCATGGACCCAAGATGGAACATATAAGCTAGTCCATCCGAGTAGATCTGTTAGCCCTCGCAAATAAGATAGGTAAGGGCGAATATGCTCTCTAGCTGCTGCTACAATGGACTCAATGTTGCACACCCTCTGTGACCTGAATACTGCCCCACTGTTAAGATATGCATTATAGAAGTCTTCCTGCAGTGGTGTGTAGAAGCCCTCTGATGCTCGGTCATCCCTCCTCGATGGGAACCACTGATTAAAGTCCACAAATCTAAGCTGCTGCACCTGCTTGGCCATGGTGGCCCCCAAATCTAGATGAGTCACTCAAGGCGGACCCTGTGGTCTAGGAGGCAAACAAGAACCCCTCTGCTGTGTCCCTGGCCTTGGTGTGACTAGAGCATGGGTATGACCAGAGTGGCGTAACTATGGCTGAGGTGCCTGCTCTGTCTCCTTGGCCTGCTCTCCCTCCTGAGTTTGCTCTACTAGTTGTGGCTGCTACTGTGACTCCCCCTAAGGCTGACTCTCATCAATAGCAACATGCCATCCTCCAACCATGATAGTCTCAGCTAGACCACCATGATGGTGCTCAACCTGCTCAAGTGTAGCCCTCGTTGCTAGTGAAAGCTGATCTGCAATAACAACACCACTCCTAGCACATCCTCTCTCTACGCGCTCAGCGGCCTCTGCAACTGCGGTTGCTCTCGCTGTATCTGCATCAGGGTACTTGCGCTTCTTTGTCGCTAGCTTTTTCGTCACCTTGCCTTTTGCATCTACAGACTGGCAAGGCGGGGGCCTCAGATCCTCATCACCGGGACCTCCTCCAACATTCTTGACATGGCCCATCTGATGAAGCTGAGAAGAACAACTACCGCTGTCAAAGATCAACTACCAACTGTCACTTTTGAGGCTTGGCCTCGATCCGTACTCATGAGCTTGGCCCCGAGTTGACTGACAGCTACCACTGAGACCTCAGAAACACCGACTTGCTACACATTAGAATAGATCAGATTTATAAATAATTTCAACATATCTAGAGATGCGAAACCCTAAGAAGCAAGCAATAGGTACGGAATTGAAATGAGGGCTTGCTACCTGACGAACCAGTGATCCAAAAAGCAGAGGAATGACACACAGAGAACCACCAGGAATCCTAGGGTTAGGGTTCTAGAGATGGCCAATCAATGCAATATGGATGCTACAATGGTGAAGCTGGCAATGTAGGCACTAGAGCAGGGGCACGCGCTGCGGAGACGTGGACGCAGTAGAGCTAGGGCTTGGAAGCATAGACTCCAGTGAGATGCGACGGCGCGAGGATGGCTGTGCGGGAGGCGGCTAGGGCACAGCGCGGGCGAGCATGGCGATGGCGCAGAGGCGCTGTTGTGGGAGAGGCGCGGGCACGAGCGGAGCTAAGGTGCGGGGGTGGGCGTGGGAGACGGTGCTGGAGAAGATGCAGCAGCTACGAAGGTATGCGGGAAGCTTTGCTCGGTGACTAGGGCATAGCGGCGATGTCGGTGTAGTGCAGGATGAGGGATAGCTCATGGCGCGTACGGTTATATGGTGGCTCCCAGCGTGACAGAGAAGGAAATGGAGAAGAAGTCCTGAAACCGCATGTTTCCTATTGACCGGACGCTCCGGTGGCAGCGACCGGATGCTGCCACCCAGCGTTCGGTCGATTCTACAGAGGTCCAAAACCCCTGGAATCGCGACCGGACGCGTCTGATCATAACTGATCGGACACAGCCAGAGTCTGGTCCAACCTATCTCCATCGTCTTCGCTCGACCGGACGCAGGAACCTCATCTGACCAAACGCTGAACAGCAGAGTCCGGTCACTCCATCGTAGTAGGTTCACCTCCTATGAACTGACCGGACGCTTGACTTCAAAGTCCTGTGCAGTGTCCGGTCACTCTTTTTTCAGCAAATCTTCAAAGTCTTTCGTGTTGCCTGTTCCTAATCAAGTCCCAACTTCAATAAGATCTAAATAAACACCAATTGGGACTGATGTGAGTGACCTCTCTCAAACCCTCAATTTTTTCAAAAATATTTTGCCTTAGGCTATAATTCTTTATAAGAAAATAGGCAATTAGCGGGCAATTGAAGATAAACGACAAAGCAACATTCATGCATATGCAATGCAATACTTGAAAGTAAATCTAGTTGCTTGTCAAGTTTGATCTAAGGTTAAGCTTCTTCACACGCTTTACGGCGGTTATCTTAACCATGTTAGACAAGCCCTAAGTGCATTACCATAAAGTAAACATGTTGTATATTACAATGTAATGCAAGGGACAACACAAGCTCATTTTCAAGTGAAGTTACTAAAATCAAGAACATTGAGCTCATTCCGCAATCGATAAAAGGTCACCTCATCTAGCGGTAGTGAAGATATCCGTCAATTGATCCTCGGTCCTTACACCTTCTAATGATATATCATTCTTTGCAACATGATCTCTAAGAAAGTGATGGAAGATATCTATGTGCTTGGTGCGAGAGTGTTGAACCAGATTATTTGCAAGTTTTACCGCACTTTCATTGTTGCACAAAAGAGGTACTTTTTTTAGAACTACACCATAGTCTAGCAAAGTTTGTTTCATATAAAGTATTTGTGCACAACAAGCACCCATGGCAATGTATTCCGCTTCGGTAGTGGACAAAGCCACACTATTTTGTTTCTTGGAGGACCAAGACACAAGTGATCTACCAAGCAAATGGCACCCTCTGGATGTGCTTTTTCTATCAACTTTGCAACCGGCATAATCCAAATCGGAATAGCCAACTAATTTAAATATAGCTCCTTTGGGATACCAAAGGCCAATGCTTGGTGTGTGCTTAAGATACCTAAGGATTCTTTTAACAGCAATCAAATGAGTTTCCTTAGGATTAGCTTGAAATCTAGCACACATACACACACTAAACATGATGTCGAGCCTAGATGCGGTTAAATATAACAAGCTACCAATCATAGAGCGGTAGAGAGTTTGATCAACCATGTTACCTCCCTCATCTAGGTTGAGATGTCTATTTGCTGGCATTGGTGTCTTGATTGGCTTACATTCATCCATCTTAAATCTCTTGAGAAGATCATTTGTATATTTCTCTTGAGAGATGAAAATCCCTTCTCTCATTTGCTTGATTTCAAAACCAAGAAAGAATGTAAGCTCTCCAATCATTGACATATCGAACTCATTCGACATCAATTCACCAAACTCTTTGCAAGAATCTTCATTTGATGATCCAAAGATGATATCATCAACATACACTTGACAAATGAAGATATGCCCATCAAGCTTCTTGGTGAATAGTGTGGTATCGACCTTCCCAATGGTGAAGCCCTTCTCAATGAGGAAGTCCCGAAGGCGCTCATACCAAGCTCTTGGGGCTTGCTTAAGCCCATATAACGCCTTGGACAACCTATAAACATGATTAGGATATCTAGGGTCTTCAAACCCGGGAGGTTGATCAACATAGACTAGTTCATTAATAAAGCCATTTAAAAATGCACTTTTTACATCCATTTGATATAATTCCATTTCATGATGTGATGCATATGCAAGAAGGATACAGATGGCTTCTAGTCTTGCAACCAGTGCAAATGTCTCTCCAAAATCCTAACCTTCAACTTGAGAGAACCCCTTTGCAACTAGTCTTGCCTTGTTCCTCACAACTACGCCTTGATCATCTTGCTTGTTGCGGAACACCCACTTTGTTCCAATGACTCTTGCACCTTTTGGACGCTCTTCAAGAGTCCAAACTTCATTGCAGGTAAAGTTGTTCAACTCTTCATGCATGGCATTTATCCAATCCAGATCTTGAAGAACTTCTTCTACCTTAGTAGGCTCAAAGCAAGAGACAAAAGAGTGATGAGCAATAAATGAAGCAAGTTTTTGTGAGCGAGTCATTACACCCTTTGATGGACTCCCTATGATGAGATCTTGTGGATGATCAGTAGAGGTGTATTTCTTCTATTGACCACTTGAGGAGGAGGTTGTGGAGCGTCAACATCTTGTGCTTGTACCACCATTTGATCATGGGAGACATGAGTGTCTTCATTTTCTACTCTCCCATCTTTTTCACCATCTTGTGGCACATTTGATGAAGAAGGTGGATTGATCACTTGTACATCATCTTCATCATCTTGAGGCTTCATGCCTCCAACCGGAATGTCCTTCATAGCCTCCCTTAATGGTTCATCACCTACATCATCAAGATTCTCATGTGCTCCTTAGGAGCCATTAGATTCATCAAATTCCACATCATATGTTTCTTCAACCAAGCCGGTGGCATGATTAAATACTCTATATGCTTTGGACTTTGATAAGTAACCGACAAGAAAACCAATATCACAACGTATTTGAAACTTCCCTAGGTGTTGCCACTTCTTGTAGATGTAGCATTTGCAACCAAACACCCTAAAGAAGGAGACGTCTGGCTTCTTCCCATTGAGCAACTCATAAGGTGTCTTGTCAAGGAACTTTTGAAGGAATAGGTGGTTGGATGCATAGCATACAGTGTTGATAGCTTCCGCCCATAGAGCTTCGGGGGTGTTGTACTCATCTAGCATTGTTCTTGCAAGAGTGATCAATGTTTGGTTCTTTCTCTCAACTACACCATTTTGTTGAGGAGTATATGTTGCGAAGACCTCATGCTTGATCCCAACTTCATCACAATAGGCTTCTATGTTTGTGTTGTCAAATTCTTTGCCGTTGTCACTTCTAATCTTCTTGAGCTTCACTTCAAACTCATTTTGTGCTCTCTTGGCAAACTTCTTGAAGCATGATGCAACTTTGGATTTGTCATGAAGGAAGAATACCCATGTGTATCTTGAATAGTCATCAACAATCACAAGAAAATAAAGATTTCCTCCCAAACTCTTGTATGTTGTTGGTCCAAATAAGTCCATGTGAAGGAGTTCTAGCACTCTTGTGGTTGACATGAAAGCTTTTGTTGGATGAGTATTTGCAACTTGCTTGCCGGCTTGACATGCACTACAAAGCTTGTCCTTCTCAAACTTCACATCCTTCAATCCTCTCACCAAATCATTCTTCATTAGCTTCTTGAGTGAGCTCATCCCAACATGAGCAAGTCTTCTATGACATAGCCACCCAAGTGTTGTTTTGGTGAATATGCAAGTCTTCAAATTAGCATCTTCGGAGGTGAAGTCCACTAGATATAGGTTGTTGTATCTAAATCCTTTGAATATCACTTGATCATCATCCTTCTTAGATACAACAACTTCCTTCTCGGTAAATAAGCATTGGAAGCCAAGATCACACAATTATCCAACGGATAGCAAGTTGAAGCTCAATGAAGCAACATATAGCACATTTGAGATTGAATGATCATTTGATATTGCCACTTTGCCCAATCCTTTAACCTTTCCCTTTGAGTTATCTCCAAATGTGATTCTTTCTTGTCCATATACTTCTTCATCTAGTGAGGTGAACATACGAGGATCACCGGTCATATATTGTGTGCAACCACTATCAATTACCCAATGACTTCCACCGGTCTTGTAGTTCACCTACACATAAGAGATCAAGCTTTAGGAACCCAAACTTGTTGAGGGCCCTTCACCTTCTCAACAAGTGACTTTGCTACCCAAATTTTCTTAGGCCTATTCTTATTGGGAGGTCCTAAGAACATGACTTTCATCTTCCCACTAGAATCCTTTCTAAGCATGTAATGAGCATTGAAAGCAAAAGGTCTAGCATGCTTGGGCAAGGGTTGTGGTGGTGGAGTTTGGCACTCATGGGCAAAGTGGCCTTCTTGTCCACACTCAAAACACTTCTTTGGCTTTGGCTTTTGTTGTTGTTGAGCTTGAGCCTTATTTTCTTTGTTTGCCATGTACCCAATGCCACTTCTATCCATCTTCATGACGATGTTCATTAGTAGCTCACTTTGAGGATGCTTGCCTCTTATGAACTTGCTCAATCCAATCTTGAGATACTCTTTCTCCAACTTGAGCTTCTTGTTCTACTCCTTGAGAGCATCATTATTTTTCTCTTCCTTGAGCTTCTTGTTCTCTTCTTTGAGCTTATCATTCTCAAGAATCAAATCACTATCATGATCAAGAGTTTCTAGCACAATAGTGTTGTGGTTTTTGATCTCTTTAAGATCTTTTTTGAGCTTTTCATTGTCATTTTTGAGCTTGACAAACTCATCATAATCTTCAGTCTCAACCACTTGCTTGCCCTTGCTACTAGAACTTTGCTCAATGCTCTCAATGATCAAATCATCACATGATGTAGCTATATCAATCTTAACAACATCGTTAGTAGCATCATGTGGCTCATTGGATAAATATTCTTGAGCAATGACAAGATTATCATGATTAATCTTAAGAGTAGTATATTCTTCTTTTAGCATGCTATGGCTAGTGATGAGCTCATTGTGTATCCTCTCAAGTTTATCATGTTTTTATTTAAGCTCTTTCTTAGAAGATTTGAGCTCCTTGAATTTGGATGATATAGCATCATTTGCTTCTCTAAGCTCAACACTAGCCTTTTTGGCTATATCACATTTGGCTAAAAGAGAATCATTCTTAGCTTCTAGTTTTTCATTCTTAGCTCTACTCTTTCTAATGATCTTAGTATATTGATTTAACAGTTTAACAAGATCATCATAAGAAGGTGATTCATATTCATCATCATCACTATCGCTATCATCATTGCTAGCATGTTCATCATCACTACTATCATCATTTGATACCTTGCGATCACCCTTGGCCATAAGGCATAGGTGTGTAGAGGATGATGGTGGTGGTGGTGGCGGTGAAGATGATGAAGAGTCAATAACAATGGCGGCCACCTTCTCGTTGTCACTATCATCATCGGATGAGCCACTAGATGAATCAATGTCTATGAGCTAATCACCGACGATGTATGCCTTTCCACTTTTCTTCTTCTTGTGGAAGTCCTTCTTCTTGCCATCTCTCTTCTTGTATGGCTTATTTTTCTTCTTCTCATCTTCTTCTTCATTGCTTGAGTCATCTTTCTTGCCCTTGTACTTGTTCTTGAACTTGTCTTTCTTGGGCTTGGTGCATTGGTGTGCTAGATGACCAAGTTCTCCATAATTGTAGCAATCCATCTCTGAGATTGGCTTCCTTCTAGAGCTAGTGAAGAACTTCTTTTTCTTGCCATCAAACTTGATGCCACTCTTGTTAAGCTTCTTTAGCATCTTGGTGGTTCTTCTCACCATGAGAGCAAGACTTGCATCATCACTTGAGCTCTCATACTCAAGCCTTGCTTTGCCCTTCTCTTGGCTAGCTTTGAATGCTAAGTCTTTTTCTTTCTTCTTTGTAGAGGATGAGCCATCTTGAGGTGTGATGTGCATGTACATCTCATGAGCATTGATCTTTCCCAAGATTTGTGTTGGTGTAGCGGTAGAAAGATCACCTTGATGAAGTACGGTCATAATATGCCCATATTTGTCAATGGGGAGGACACTCAAGATTTTTCTTACAATGTCGGATGGTTGCATTTGAGTAAGTCCAAGCCCATTGACTTCCTCTACAAGAACATTCAAGCGTGAGTACATTTCATTAACACTCTCTTTAGGAAGCATCTCAAATGAATTTAGCTTTTTCATGACAAGATGATAGTGTTCCTCACGCTCGCTCTTAGTTCCCTCATGGAGTGCACAAATGTCTGACCATAGTGCATGGACGTCCTTGTGGTTCCTCACCTAGTTAAACACATCTTTGCCAAGTCCTCTAAAGATGGTGTTTCGAGCCTTTGCATTCCATTTCTCGTAATTCACCCCATCGCCTTGTAGGTGTGTAGCATCCCAAGGTTTTGGGAAGCCTTGTGAGGCGGCTCTAAGTATACCAACATCTATAGCTTCTAAATACGCCTCCATATAGATTTTCTAATATGGAAAATCATCCCCCTCAAAGATAGGAGGAGGACCATCCTCGTGAGAAATCTTTCTCTAGACAGTTAAGTCTAAAAATGTGAGCATGAGGCTCCGATATGAATTGAAAGGATCAAGATGCCTAAGAGGGGGGGTGAATTGGGCTAATTCTAAATTTCTTTGCAATAATTAAACCCTACATTTAGCCCAATTAACCCTTTGTGCCTAGAAAGTATTTCTATTGATCTAATACACAAAAGTTTAGCAACCTATGTTCCAATCCTACTCTAGCATGGCAATTCGATGAATGTAAATGACAAGAATTGAATTGCTCAAAGTAAATGCTCAAAGTAAAGAGAGAAGGAGAAACATGGCGATGTTTTGCTGAGGTATCAGAGAGTCGCCACTCCCCACTAGTCCTTGTTGGAGCACCCGCGCAAGGGTGTAGCTCCCCCTTGATCCGTGCAAGGATCAACTGCTCGAAATAGCACACTTACGGAGGCGCTCGTCTTCCACCAGACACTAAGCACCCCGAAAGCAAGCTACAGCGGGTGGTATCCATCGAGCACACCCCAAGGGAGAACCCGAAAGATCCACATTTTTCCCAAGGATCCAATAATGAGAACGAGTTACAATACTTACCCATTTCATACATCAAGGTTTCTTAAAAGTACATTATTACAATACCAAATATCAGAGTGCGGAATGACAAACAGCGGAATTTAAAAATAAACATCTAGTGATTGGGATGAGGATCCGTCTGAGCCCACTAGAAGAATCCTCCACACAAGGTACTTATCATGCATCACCTGCAACAGGGGTAAATAAACCCTGAGTACACAATGTACTCGCAAGACTTATCCGACTAGTGGGAATAATTTCCCTACTCTAAGGAATATGAGAAGCTTTATGGTTTGTTGGTTTATTTTAGCAAAAAGCAATACTAATAGTGAGTCCTTATTTATGTTATTATTATCAGCCGTATTAAGTTATCATCTAGCCAGTCCATATAAGCACATGTTCTACTTTCAAGCAATGGTTGAGAAATCAGTTCCATTTCTTCTCCTTCCAACTTTCAGTTCTTACTACGGTGCTAAACACGAGACAAGCCATACCGGATCGCCCGGCGATTTGCGAATCAATGTGCCCAGCTGGGTGCCCCAAAAACACATGCCCCGCTTGTACCCCGGGCACAAGCAAGACTAACCCATCACTCTCCTATCCCGGGTGTCCAGGTCCCCGTCCAAACTTGGACTCCAAGCCCCCACTCCTGAGTCCCGGACTCAGTGTGGTGCAAGGACCTCCACCACCTCCTCTTCCCATCAGTCAGTCCGGAAAGAGCCGGATCCGCGACAAGAGAGCAACAAGTCTTCCCTACACCCATACCCAAGTATGCGCTCAGGACAATAAATATGTGACTTGCCCATGATGCCTTATGCAATGACCGGACCTTAATCGACACAGATAGGGAAAAAGTGTAACCGAGCTATGCCCTGTTGGCCGCAGGACACAACCCTTTACACCCACCAAAACCCAACCATATCCCTGCCCGATCACCATTTTCCTTTCCACCATTTTATCATGAGTGATCATATTTATCACCTATTTGCGAGTAATGGCAGATTACTCACGCTACCGATATCCTAAGCATAGCAGCTACTCTACCTGCACTAGTAGGACTCATAGGCAGATATATTTATGCATGTAGTTTCCATAAAATGCCTGTAACATAAATGCACATCATAGATATATATTCAGTTATTATTCAAAATAAGGGTTATGCATCGGGGCTTGCCTTGGGTAGGCGCGGTGTCAGCAAAGTCAGTGATGGGCGGCTCTGGAACGTCCTCCTGTATGAGGATCTCCTCCTCGTACTCTTCGACGACTTCGTCGTACTCCTGCTCACCGAAGGTCATGATCTCCAGTGGCTCGTTCTCTATATGCATGCAGTGATGATGACGCAATGCTTAGTAATATAGTAACAACAACTCTTAAAATAAAAATACATCTACCAAGCTACTAAGCTAACTCTAATGACTAATACGCAAAGTTACCTATTATTCCCACTAAACAGGTATGAAACATTTCATGTATTATCTTAGCAACTAAAGGCATCCTTATTGTTAATATCAATTTACTATATATATGATAAAACAAGGTGCACTAGCTACCATGCATCACAAAAATTCATTCTCTAAATAACCATAATAATAATACGTATTTTGAAGTAATAAAGTAGCCCTAAAGGTATCACTAAACTATACGAACTAATTACACTAACAGATAGATCATGAATTTAGGAATCTAACAAAATTTATTTCACAATAAATAAATAAATTCAAATGAGCTCTAGAGATGAAGAAAATGATATTATTGGAGGAGGCTAATCATGCTATAGGACTTGTTGACCAGCATGTGATTGTGAGTCTAGAAGTAATGGAGAAGGAGAATGAAGGAATCCTTGCGGGTTAGCTACCTCGGTTGATTACAGCTTAGAGAGGGAGATTGACAGAGCGTAGCCTTCCCAGGCAAGAACAGAGGAACTCGATTTAGAGAGTAAGATGGTGAGCGATGGAGTGGGACGGCTCGATAGACTAGGCGTGTCCTTTATAGGCAGGAGACGCGGGGCTGGAGGTGGAGCTGGCATTTGGCTAGCTAGTCATGTAAATTGGATTTCATGTGATGGACTTGGAATGGGTCTTTGGTCATGAAGGAATTAATTCAATGATGGACTTTGAGTGGTCTTTGGACTTAACGAGCACAGCAGGACTGGAGTGTGCTTTGGGCTAAACGTGCTTGGCGATGGGCGCTAGTTCATTCATGCAGGTCGAGGAATCAATGGAGGAGGAGACCACAGGTCAAAAGCAGCTGCATGCTCTCGCTCTCGCTCGGCTGTTGAAGCATCTACAGTGTTCTAGTCCTCACTCTGCCAGTCTAAACACACCACCGCACATGGCATGGTAGGCTCGTTTCATCTACCGGTACTTGTACTACAGGCTATGGCAGAACTAGCTTACTTAGGGGTAATAAAGTGATGCCGGTGCAAGACGTGTTGCTTCAGATGAACAATGTTTCCGTGGTGAATAGTGTTTTCTATGGGTGAACATTGATTCGCCATCGCTACAGTGTTGCATGTGGAAAGGGTGTCGGCCCTTCATTTGCTAGATTCTCCGTGCTCTTGGATAGGAAGCAAAGATGTGGTCACCAGTCTCGATGATGCCTGAGCAGGCGGGGCAGTACGATTCCTCCAGCAATAAACGTATTTGCAATGAAGTGAAATTCATCACTACAGCATCTGCACCCAGTATCCTTTCGATGCAGTGAACAAATATAGAGTTTCAACTGATAATAAACTTTTAAGGGATATAAAAAGATGCTTCCTATTTCCCCTTTTGCTTAAGGCTTTGGTTTACTATTTGGGTTGGGTTGTCATCTCCTAAAGTCTAAGTACTGCTCCATGTTTACAATTAGCCAGGAAGCTGGAAGAGGAACTCAGTGGTTGGCTAGGGGCAGCTGGTCTAACCAAGTCTCCTGATGTTAAGGCAGTAATTACACCGTAAGTTGTGCGCAGCGGGCAGAGCTTGTGATTGAGATTAATATGAAGCGTGTGCGATGCTGTTGCTACGGTCAGTCGTCGCCGTGCGCATGCTGCGTGGGCTAAGCAGAGCATGTGCCTTGTGCGTGCTATGGGGATTAGGAAGAAGATGAATAACAAGAGATGGAGTTGGATCAACATGACAATAGTGAGTTGAGCTATGCTGGAGATTATTTGGACAAGGAATAAATTAGAGCCCAATTTGAGAATTAGTGCAATAAAATTTAATTTCTCATTTACCACATGCAATAATACATAAACATGATGCTCATGATATGATTTAGTGTTTTGATTAAGGCGTAACACCAAGGGTGTTACACATATGTAAGTGATGCTTGTGTTACTCTTTTTATATCAAATACACAATGCCTTTTGTGTCAACAAAAAGGCATGTGTAATTTTAACAGAAGGACAAAAATAGGAAGGACGCAGGATATGATCAAGAAGTGCTCGTTGAAAAACATGATCGACCTCATGAAGATGTTGATGTAGTGGGAATCTTCAACAACTTCCATACCAGTAGCAACATGGGACTGAGCAATGCTGCAAGAGAAGTAGTGGTAAGTACCTTCATTTGCTTTCCTTAAAATCTACTAAAGCCATTGGCATAAAAGAAGGAAAAGTAGGAGCCTAAAGTCGCACCATCATTTTGAATTTGTAATATTATAATAGTTAATATGTTACCTATGCATTGTGCTTATGAATCTCTATCAGCAGTAGGCTGAGGAAGACCTATGCATTACTTGTACTGAAATGATCTCTTGGTTCTGCAATTTAAGTCCTCTTCCTAATGTCTACTCTTTGGTTTTCGTAGGAAGCTATGGAAACTATATGGGCAGAACCTATTGCTGATGTTGTTTCCAAGGTTCTCTCCTAGGCAAGCTGCAACACCTTTTCTTTGAAGAATATTGGTATCAGGACAAGCTGCTCCAGACTTTGGGAATGGCTTGCTGCTCATCAGGAAAGTTCAGTTGTCCTCACTGAACAAGTGGATCGACTGAAGAGGAAGGCAGAAAACACTGATAGGGAGTTTGAGAAGTTCAGGAAATAGCAACAGGAGGAGTACAATAAGCTCCGTGAGCATATCACACTCTTAAGTGCTGGTAACTCTCAGTCTTGTTGATGCAGTGAACATGTGGTTTGTTTGTTGTTTTGATGTAAAATTTTGGCGGCTAGATATATGAACTCTGTCAGTGGTTTGCTGCTGAGCTGAACTGCTGTTATTTGATTCGGGTTCAATATAATTATGCATGTAGTCATTTTGTGCAGTAGTGTAGATCTAAAATTATTTTCTCTGATATAATGATTGGTGTGCACATGGTAGATTCGGCACAGGCACGTTGTTAAATAAGAATCTGACACATGGACGAACCAGTGAATGACACGTGTAATAGCCATGACACAGCACATGGGCCAATACAAACAAAATACATGGCACAAATCCATCCTACCACGTGGTCGAATCAGAAAAAGAAATGTGGGTAGCTCAGGGCATGACACGTGGCCCAATAAAATACTGACACGTGGATGTACAACATCGAGACATGTGGTCGAGTTAAAGATGTGGTCACGCCATATGGACAATAAAAATACGACACTTGGTCTAATAAAGAAGTGACACATGACCCAACCGCAACATGACCCGTGTGCCAATAGAAAACTGATATGTGGAACAACAGGGTCTCGACACGTGGTCCAGTTAGAACTTGAAATGTGCAAGAACCAGAGATGGCCACATTGTGCAATAAGAAGGTGACACGTACCCGAACCATCTCTAATGGAACCAGCTATAGCATGTACTCGTGGAAAACATCTCCAACGAAAGCACCCGCCAACGTGGCTGCCCCTGCCACGCATGTCAAATCAGTTCTATGACGATTAGTTTTCATCATAGATCAATCTCATCATAGAATTGCAAGAATGACGCGTCTTCTATGACGAACCGTTTTTCATCATAAATTCGTCATAAAACTAAAATTATGACGAATTTGGCCCCTTCAGTGACGAAAGCTAATCATCATAGAAGTGGATATTCCTAGTAGTGCTAGTTAGGATACATCGGTTCATGAATCGCCGTTTCTTTTGAGACGGTACCTGCTTGACTATGGTCTGGCACCGTAGTAAGAACTAGAACATGGATGTGGAAATTAAAAGGATTCTGATTGCTTACCACATGCTTGAAAGTAGTTCAGGTGCTTATCTAGAATGGTTAGCTAATGAACTAATCACGACTGCTAAAATTTGAATATAAGGATGCATGATTAGTAATGCTTTCTACAAAGAGAAATAAACCAGCAAACCAATTAGCCCCAGCAATCCTTGAGAGTTGGGAAATTATTCCCACTTAGTCGAGTAAGTCTTGCAGAGTACATTGTGTACTCAGAATTTTATTCCTCCTATTGCAGGTAACAGGTGGATGGTGGAGCTAACTCTTGTGTGTGGATACCACCTGGTGGGCTCAGTGTGGATTCCTTTTACGCTACGATCGTAGTTTTTATTTATAACTTTCACCAAATATTTCATAAAGAAAAGTCTTTCAACTCTATTGTCGTATCTTGTATAACTGTTCACCATGTGAAATCCTTAGACATGTCTCTGAATAAATATTTCTTTCTGCTACAACTCTGATCACACGTTTATTTATGCTGCAAGATAAAAGTATGTAAACCTGTAATATATAAACTTTTATTTAAGTTACACTATAATTGTTCTTTCCGCTGCTGTATAAAATTTATTTTGTAATAACCCCGAATTTGTGTAATCTTGTGATGTATGAAATGGTTAAGAATATTGTAAGCTTTATTCACTTATTTATGATCCTGATAAAAAATATGGATTTTTGAGTTCTCCCGTTGGGTGTGCTCGACGGAACTGACTAATTTAGTGTCCTCCCTGGGGTACTTAGTGTCTAATGGAAGACAAGTACTCTTATGAAAGGATTAAGTCAGGCGGTTCTGCCACATAAGGCACAACCCATCTGTTGTCAAGGTCATGCCCGTGAACTTTTTCTTTTCTTCCATCATCATGCCGTCTATAAACTGGGTATGAATCCTTGCCCTGTAATGTGGCATCACAGAAAGGTCGCAGGTAATGGTTCGTGCATGATTCATGGCCCTTTGTGCACGGGCAATTGCGATTAAGTACTCCACAAGGGCCATGCATCATATGCTTTGTAACCATTTTATACAAGTCTGGATACTTCTTCTTGTTTGGGAGCTCGGCTAAGATGAGAAGGTCATACTGCTCTAGGCACGTGATTTTGTAGCGTCCCTCCATGATTAGCAAAAAATGTGCGTGCGGTAGACCCCTCTTCTAGAATTCCACAACATACACGTGTGCACAAACCTTTGTGAGGATATACTTTTTTATTAACATGTACTTAAGCTCTTCCAGTTTTGCCCTAAAGACATGATCAATAAGATCTGGACGATCCTATGGTGTTTGTCTAGGGTACAACTCACGCGTGATCTCATCCCACTTTGGATTACATGTCATAGTCAAGAAGATGTCTGGTTTTCCAAACCTCCGCACCAGTGCCATGGCATCTAAGTACCTACGCCTCATGTCCCTTGGGCCTTCGATAAACGAGGAAGGCATCACCGTCCGCTTTCCAACAACTTCTGATCTTCCCTCACCAGCATGCAAGCTATCAACCAATCCTTGGTAGAGGTCAGCACTAATCTCTGTTTGATGATTGCGTATGTAATCCAATAGAGAACTCTCAATTTGGATGTACGTGTCCACCGCAAACGGGATTAAGATTACTAGCCGTATCTGGAACTTGTAGCAGTAGTAATCATGCACAGAAACACATAAATTTCCCGGAGAGTCTACAAAAAAAACTATGGTATTAGAGTGGATTCTTCATTGCGATGGACTCACTGTTTAAGGTGTGTCTCCGCACCTCCCTGGAGTGGTTTGTAGTAACTTTCATTGCCTCTTTACGAGATGGAGCTTGATTGTAAAGCCTCTGTCGCTTGCGCCTTTGTTCCCATTGCTCAGGTGTCATGTTTGCATGGCTCTTCCTACATGACGCACGATGAGCCATGATTTTCTCCTGGGTGCACTGTGATTGCATTTGATGATTCATAACTATGCTGCGAGCGGTAATTACCTCACCACCTACATAGTTGTGTTTGAGTTAAAATAGTAGCAAAACAACCCGAACACTCCATATATCCATCAACAATTCCCGTGTTTGTATGTAATCAACAATTTAATTAACTGGTAATTGATTGGATATAAGTTCATCATCAATGTTGTTTGTATGGATTGAATCATTCCTATGCAACCAATCATTTGTTTCATTAGGATCCATATTTTCCTTGTTTGATGCATCCACACCATCTACCAATTGTGACACATCACATATAAGAAACATCAATGGTAATATGTATATTATCATTCACCATCGTTTCTACTATACTACCATTGGTACTTTACGCAAGTAGGTGTTGCTCCTTTCTTCTTTTATATGCTTCTCCACATCTTTTATTTTTTTCGTCTCTTTTCTCTTGAGACATTGCGTGCCATCGAGCCTTATCTGTTTCTCTCTTGCGTTCTCCAGCATCGCTTCCTACAGTGTTACATCCATATACTAATGATTATCATTAATAATATAAACAATGCGTTAAATTTAATATAGTAAATGCCCGTATATTTTGTTTACCTCCATTAGTAGTGTTAGTCTTCTCACCAAATGGTGCAGGAGAGCCACTATTTTCCATTGAAATAACTCCTAAGACATTTAAATGACTAGTGGCATTTGATCAAGCACCAGGAGCTACCATCCTGCCACTGCTGGAAAGAACAAGCATAACATGGAATTGACTATCAACAAAATAGGTATATATCCAAGTAATTGAGTTTACAACACAAAATTACAAAGTAATGTAAAATGCAGGAAAAGAAAAAAAAACTAATGCTCTACACCATGCTAAAATGGCTGAGCACAGTGAAATCGATAAGGAGACAATGAGATCTCAGAATGACTCATTTTGCTCGAATAAATATTGCAAAAGCTGGGGACAAAATAAGAAATTGGATCAAGCGCCAGGAGCTACCATCCTACTACTGCTGGAAAGAACAAGCATAACATGATCAACTTCAAGGTAACAATAGAGAAGATGCATACTGTTATATTTTCTGTTTTGACAGAGTATCACTCTGAATGCCTCCAGGCCCTGCAATAAGAAGTTTTTCAAAACATGAGCTGAACGAACTGAATCATGCCACGACCTGCAACTGCTGGAAAGAACAAGCATAACATGAGCAACTTCAAGGTAACAAGATAGAAGATGCATACTGTTATATTTTCTGTTTTGACAGAGTATCACTCTGAATGTCTCCAGGCCCTGCAAAAAGAAGTTTTTCAAAACCTGAGCTGAAAGAACTGAATCATGCCACGACCTGCAAGTAAATAAGGAGCCATACAGTCACTCACCACACCTAACCTGAACCCCACTTTGCTAGTCAGAGAACGATGGAAATATTATGCACAGTTGTTTGCATCAGAATTCCTTTGATATATGCTTGCCGGGAGGAACTCTCGGAGTAGTATTGGTTTTTCTGTAGGCAAACGTGCCCTTAATCCACAATAGCAATTTTATCTTTAATTGTAGGTATGGTTCTCAATTAATGGCTACACCCTATTTTCAGAAAGAACCATCAAGGCAATATGTAATTTTCATCTAGAAGCGGACAACAGATAGCAGCATCTGCTAATTCACAGGCAAAGCTTCAGTTTGTTCCATTTATGAAGCATAGTTCAAGTAAGGCACACTGAAATAGCTAGATCATGAAATTTCAAAATCTTATTCATTTATCTGACACCGTGACTGTACAGCATTATAGAACCATAGTATCCTAACTGTATGGAAAAGCCAATAAACAGTAGAAATAGCTGGTCAATCAAGGGCTTACTTGAGGCTCGCAAATGGAGTGTGAGTAAAAAACGTGCTCTTAACATAAACCTGCAACATAGAAGCATAAATAAGATGGACATGATTATAATATATTTTTAGAACCATTAAGTTTTTTTAGAACCATGGCATCAGGATAGCTGGTCAAAACATTGACAACTACCAAGTAAATGCCATCCTGTTTTTAGAAAGAAAAAAAAAAGATAACACAAGATTACGAGACATTTTCAAGCAACCATGAAGCCACATACTGATTCAAGAAATATGAGACATGTTCAAACAAGTTCCATGGCATCATGATCACTAAATATTCAAGTCACCAAACATCCATGTTCACAGCTTGGAATCTACTGTCAGGGAACTGAAACTAAAAGTCCTCTTGAAGCACTTTGACCAAAGCTTCAGGAAGCAACTTGTACCCTCATCAGGTGCTTAAAGTCGTCTTGAAGCACTTTGACCTAAGCTTCAGGAAGCAACTTCTACCCTTCAGGTGCTTTATTCAGTTGAAGCACAGGGCTTCTGTTTGAAGTGGAAAACTCAAATTTTATTGCAGTCAGAGCTGCAATGCTGAAGGTTCCATTGTCAGTGTTGGTAATTTTGGGGGCTATAACCCCAGATACCCACGGCAATGGACATGGGCCGCAGCACCTGGGGTGGTCCAGCCCATAAGAAGAAGGCGTGTGATGCAAGACCCTAATCGGCATGCATCACACGATTTTAGGAAGGAATCTTGAATATAGAGAAAGATTTGTTCGGATATGATAGATATCGTATTTCTTGTAAATACTTACCATATACCCGAATAGATCTAGATCTAACCGACTTGTAACCCTGCCCCCCAGACTATATAAGGGGGGCAGGGACCCCCTCGAATTCATCTCATATTCAATACAATCCAACAAAGGCACAGGACGTAGGGTATTACGTCGATCAGACGGCCCGAACCTGTCTAAATCGTTGTCTCTGCGCCTTGTGTCACCATCAGATTTCTATTACGCGCACCTCCACCGATCATCTACTACCGTGGGTATACCCCTCGGTAGACTGTCGACCAAATTTCGTCGACAGTGGCGTGCCAGGTAGGGGGTGTGCGTGCTAATTCCATGGCCAACCAGATGGTCACTTTCTCAAGCTCCATGGACTTTCCCGAGCCAGGCCAGATCTTCACGATCGGATCCATGACTTGGGTCATCGCCCCGACGGCAGCGGGGAAATCATGGAGGCGGTGCGGGATCACCCTGCGCCGATCGTGCCAACATCTACAATGACATCCTCGATCCCGATGCCTCGTCGCTGGGTTAGGAGATCCATCAACAATGATGATCTGATCGAAGCTATTGATCGGGTCACGGACTGCTTAGCAAAATGTCAGCTCCTCATGGGTTCGGTCCTAGATCAATCTAGAGCGAGCGATGAATTTCTCATACTCCAACATCACCAAGCTGCTACAACCGAGCCACCTGCTCGGCCACTTCATTCAAGGCGGCCAGATTTCGATCTGGTGATCACGGCAACTCCGGAAGGGCATACCGTTCAACTTCGACCACGCCCCGCCCGACAAAGAGCATGCCGAAGCCCTATTCTTTCGGGCTGGTGGGTGTGGGTCCGATCTGTCAGGACGCCGTACACCATCTTTTCGCCAACCACACCGAGTGCAGCCGCGTCGACAACCTCTATCAGATCGACTTCCTTGAGGCCAACCAGCCTACGTCAATGATAAACATGGTGCAAATCCAAACAGATCTTCCGAATGACAGGCTCCATACAATCCTAGAGGAAAGCCCCGAGCCATCCTCTGAGGGCTCTACCAGCACCTGCCCACCTTTCCCTCCAGGCTTTGGGAGGGGCTCTTCATGGTTAGCCACGATAGCGTTGCTATCGATGGAGAGACCAATGTTCAGCGCCGTCAACGTGAAACCAGGAACGCCGATCACCAACGGCATCGTAATGAAGAAGCAGAAGACACCGTCCAAGCTGCCAGAGGTGACCCGCCGCCTCTCGCTCATAATCTCCAATAGGAGTTCCTCATGGTGGACAACCAGCAAGTGGAGCAGACGCCGAGCGCCAATCTAGCTGTGGCCACCCACAAGTTGGCTAGACTCCCACCAATGCCGGAAGTACTCAAGATTCAAGTACTGCTTAAAGCAGCTCAGGTCCAAGTCAATGACATCCAGAACCCAGCTCCATCTTATTCGACAACGACCGCATGCAGTCGTAACCCCGTAGTTTTCGCCGTGATGGGGGCAGTCATTACCATAACAACCAAATCATCCAAGGGGTCCTGGGGCAATGTCGTCATCAATCCTGGATCACAAGAACCACGAAATCAGCGTGGCTGACCAGCTCGTAATGCCAACCATGAGGTTAATCAACCCCTGCACGGTGACACCCGTGACCGCATCAACGCCAATCTCGATGCACGCAATCGCATCGAGAACAGTCGTGCCCAGCTACACCAGACAGAACTCCAACGCTGATAGGAGTACGACGACCAACACGGCGACCCCATCGGCTTTCGACCACTCCCCGCTATCGAGCCTACAGGACCCCGCCCCTTCACAGCAAGGCTGTGAGCTATACAGTGGCCCACAGGCTTCAAGATCTTCGAGGTCGATCCCTATAATGGCAAGGCTAACCCCGAGCAGTGGATGCAGCTCTACGAGATCGGCGTACATGCCGCCGGAGGAAACACCGATGTGATGGCAAACTATTTGCCTATCATGCTCTCCCAATCAGCCAACAATTGGCTTATGGGCCTAAGAGAGGACTCCATTGAATCTTGGGATGATCTCAAGAAAGTCTTCGTTAAAAATTATATGGCAACGTGCCAGCAGCCTGGCACAAAATATGATCTGGAGAAACTCCATCAGACCTTTGGGGAACCTCTACGAAGCTACATCAGGCGCTTCTTCGAAACAAGGAATACCATCCCCAACATTGGGGACAGTGAGGCCATCTCCGCTTTCACTAGAGGACTCCATCACCATCAGGAGCTACGCTCCAAACTTTACCGCAAGAGGCCCTAGACCATCGATGAACTCCTCAAGGTTGCAAACTCATACGCAGACTCTGAAGAAGCTGATCGACAACTCAAGGACGACATTGCTCGTGCTTCCCGCTTGCATCGCCACCCATGTCGTGATGATGATCGCCTCGAAGAACAGCGTTATGAAGATCGCGACAGGCGTTACGATGATCGCGAACGCCTACATAATGATCGGCCAGAGGGATCAAGGACTGCACAGCCACATCGTCGTCGAGTGGAAAACTTCATCAACAACGTAGAGCAGCCACACTCTAAGCGCAATTTTAATGTTGCCTACAAAAAGCTCCTCGACAGTCAGTGCCTAATTCACAAGAACAGCAAGCACACCATGCGGCAATGCTATGGCATGGCCAAAGCTTTCCGCAATGAGGAATAGAAATGGCAGACGTGCAAGGATAATGAGTCAGATGACGGCAAGGGGGAGGAGCGTGCTAAGGATGCACAACCCACTTTTCCAAGATGCCAACAAGACTATCGCCACAATCTTCGGAGGGTATGCCGCCTCCAAGAGCAAACACCAGTAGAAGCTCACCGCTCGACAGGTCATGTCAATCACCAAGTACGACACGGTCACCGATCCCAAATATCTGGACTGGTCAGAGCATCCTATCACATTTAGTAGGGCCGACCAGTGGGCAGATATCCCATACCCAAGGCGTTTCCCACTCGTGCTGGATCCAATCACCAGCAACGTGCGGTTAAAGAAGGTCCCCATTGACGGCGGGAGTGCCCTCAATCTCCTTTTCGCTAGAGCCCTAACTGAGTTAGGCCTCACAAAGGACGATCTCATCCTTGTTGACTCACCATTCTGGGGGATTGTACTTGGCAGAGTGTTCCAACCTTTGGGGTAGATCACCTTGCCAGTCCAGTTTGGCACCACTGACCACTTCTGTACTGAGTACGTGAACTTCTTCGTGGCAGACTTCGACACCGCCTACTATGCCATCCTTGCCCGACCAGCTCTCGCCAAGTTCATGGTCGTGCCCCATCATGTCTACCTGGTGTTGAAGATCCCAACGGAACAGGGTGTTATCACCCTGCATGCCAACGTCTCCATCGACTACGACTGTGAATGAGAAGTACTCACCACCACCGAAGCAATGGACATCTCAGCCAGAATGGTGGCTCGCATCGCCAACTCTGAGAAGGTCCATACATCGTCAAGGCTGTGACCCGACCAGGGTCATATAGGTTCTGTGATCAAGACGACGAAGACATCCCTAACTCCTGGCACATCGAACACCTCAGGCGTTTCTATCCTTGAGACGTCCTACTAAGATATGTACCCCTTATGTATTTATGCACTTCAATAATGATTTTCTCCATGATGTTTTCTCCATAATTTTCCTCTAATTATCTTTTGTTTTTCTCCATGCTAAACATCTTTAAGATGATGCATACTATTGCCATTCAAATCAAACTATGCCCTCGCCTTAGTCGGACACGCTCAAGGGTTTCACCTCCCTACGCAAATTGACTACGTCAGGCTCTGATTACGCCCGTTTGCCTACGACTACATGAGCCACCTTGCCACCGAGCCATCAAGCCATCGTGCCACCGAGCCGCTGAGCCGCTCAAGCCTCCATGCCACCGAGCCGCTCAAGCCGCCAAGCTGCCCGAGCCGCCAAGCGAGCTGCTAAGTGAGCCGCCTGAGTCATAATCAAGCCACGCCAGTCTCCAAATTTCGCCATGGTCTCCATATTTTGCCACGGTCTCAAAATTTCGCCACAGTCTCCATATTTCTCCACGATCTCCAAATTTTGCCACGATCTCCATATTTCGCCATGGTCTCCATATTTTGCCACGGTCTCCATATTTCACCATTGTTCTCCAATGTTCTCCATGTTCTCCAATGTTCGCCACAGTATAGTGCTAAGCACTCTCCAAATTTTACTCCAATGTCCAGTGCTAAGCACGGGGATTTCATTCTTTTTACAAATATGAACAAACTCCAAATAAACATAAACTGCTCTACATGATATAAAATTCACCGATATATCGCTCCTGATAAACTCTGCTCTGCTTTCTTCATCACTATGTTCATATATTCTGTTATCCGTCCTACATATTTGTATTGCAGGATTATCGTGTAGATGGTCGCACCACCTGGCTTTTAGATTTCTCCACCGATCAACTGGTCGGACCGTAGGTTCATGCCTTCGTTGCCGACCAGTTGGTCGAACTGTTTGGCGCTCACATCTACTTGACGTCTGCTAGGCTGGGGACTCTTCGGTGTTCAGATTCTTCATGCAAGCATCGCCAGCTAAGCTGGAGACTCCCCAGGCGATCGGATTTTGCTACGTCTCGACTGTCGATTCGCCTTTTGGCTCACTACATTTTGCCGACGCTGCATGTCATATGTGCTATCAAGGTGCTCCATGCTGTCCAGATCAGGGTGCTGATCCTAGGTGGCACGTCAGGAGCCTTGATAAGTACATCTATCGCAGCAACCTAGTGCTAAGTACTTTCCATTTTCTCCATGTTTTACTTCTCGGTGTTATCGAATTTTACTACCTAGTGCTAAGTACGGGGACTTCGTCCTTTACACTTAATTCTTTGATCCTGCTACAAGATGTTTCTCTATCTTACAGCAGGCTTGTGGACTAAGTGTGTACACTTCACCTTGCGGTGAATGTACTGTTTTTTCTTCTTACTGGTTTTTCAGCTAAGTTGGGGACTAGTTGTGTGCTCGGCTAAGCTGAGAATTGGTTGTTTTGACTAAGTGATCGTTGAAATTCTTTGATCCTGACACCAGACGTCTTCTTCACCTCCTGTCAGGCTCGGGGACTATAATGTATACATTACACCTTGCGGCGCATGTATCAATACTAACATCCTCTTTGACTAAGTCATGGATGATGATCATCTGACTTCGCCAACGAAGCCTAAGTGTGTACACTTCACCTAAGGTCAATGTCTCCGACAAGTTCTGCTGTTGTTTTCTCCGCCGATCAACTGGTCGGACTGCTAGGTTCATGACCTTCGTTGCCAACCAGCTGGTCGGATTGTTCGGCGCTCACTTCTACTTGGCGCTCACTTCTCCACCAACCAGTTGGTTGGGCTGCTCGGTGCTCGATTCTTCGCTAACCAACTGGTCGGATTGTTCGTCGCTTCATCGTCAGCTACGTTGGGGGCTCGTCAGCTAAGCTAGGGACTCCTCGATGTTTTGATTGTTAGTCGCTTCATCGCCAGCTAAGCTGGGAACTCCTTGGCGTTTGGATTGTTCATCGCTTCGTGCCAGCTAAGCTGGGGACTTAGCTGTTCAGATTCTTCATGCAAGAGTCGCCAGCTAAGCTGGGGACTCCCTTGGCGGTCGGGTCTTGCTATGTCTCATCGGTGTGCTATCAGCTTGTTCCATGTTGTTCGGATCAGGGTGCTGATTTTGGGCAGCACGTCTAGGTCTTGATATGCACATGTCAGATGATGTCGACGAGCTTTCAAATTTATTTTCTTTGACCTTGCTACAAGATTTATTCTTTATCTTCCAACAGCCTCGGGGACTAAGTGGCTACACTTCACCTAGCGATAAATGTAGTGCTCTTTTCTTGATTTACCCTCCTTATTTGACTAAGTCATGGATGATTCCTCGCAAACGGAGTCTAAGTGGCTACACTTCGCCTAAGGTGGAGAATGTTCAAATTTTTATCTTGAGCCCCCTACATCCTTCTAGCAAGCCTTACTTGGCTAAGTCCGAGATCTACGGACCAGTTAAACCGATCGACTTCGATTTTCACCGCTCAGTTCACCAGTTAAACTGGTCGGCTTCAACTTTCACCGCTCGGATCACCGGTTAAACTGATCGGCTTCATGTCAAATTGTTCGGACTTACTCAAGACGGCATTGCTCAGTGGATACAAGGCGCTCAGGGACTAGCTATGTGGGGTATAACCCCAGATACCCATGACAATGGACATGGACCGCAACACCTGGGGTGGTCCAGCCCATAAGAAGAAGACATGTGATGCAAGACACTGATCGACATGCATCACACGATTTTAGGAAGGAATCTTGAATATAGAGAAAGATCTGTTCGGATATGATAGATATCGTATTCCTTGTAAATACTTACCATATACCTGAATAGATCTAGATCTAACCGACTTGTAACCCTGCCCCCAGACTATATAAGGTGGGCAGAGACCCCCCTCGAATTCATCTCATATTCAATACAATCCAACAAAGACACAGGACGTAGGGTATTACGTCGATCGGACGGCCCGAACCTGTCTAAATCGCAATCGCTGTCTCTACACCTTGTGTTACCATCCGGTTCCTATTACGCGCACCTCCACCGATCATCCACTACCGTGGGTATACCCCTCGGTAGACTGCCGACCAAATTTCGTCGACAGTAATGATGTCAAAATAATATTTGTATTGCCTCAGCCTTTGTCTGAATCTAACACATAGATCTCTTGTAAAAGAAAAAAAAAAGGGGGGAGTAAGAAGGCAATAACTGCTACATGCAGTGAGTATCTTTATTATTACAATTGTTGCCCCAAATGGAAAGCTATGCCTGCCCCTCTGATGTCCATGGAATCAACGTCATCTAACATAGAAGTGCATACATCTCATTTATGACTGTATTCTTTGCTGTAATGGATTTTTGTTGAATGGAATATCTATTAACTGAAATCAGTTTCATCTCTACCTTATGATATATCTGCAAACTATTATTAGTTGTTTAATTTTTAGCTCAATGGTGATAAACCTGAATGAAAACATTTTAGCATATGAGTACATTTTGCAAAGGAGGATAGTCCATTTGCCGCTGCAAGAACTGTACTGATACAAGTCTTCAATTGTACTCTAATCACAAGCGAGGTTGTAAAATGTTAAATGAGATGCTTTAATTAGGAGCATGTAAGTCTTTTTATACTGCCTTCATTTTTTTAGACAAAAGGTTTCCCCTGCTTTATTGGCATAAAGCAAAAACAGAAACAGTTCAAGCACAGAGCGTATTCTCAGGCGCGCCCGCCAAGTTAAAACGAGACTGGCCTAAAAGCCTGGACGACTACCAGCGGCATTCACATTAAAGACATGAAGGCACGCCGAATTGGCGGCCTTCCAGGGTGTCCACGTACGTTCTTTTTATTTGGTACGTTAGATAGAGATTCCACGGCTCAGATGAGGCGCGTCACAACCGGCCTTCATCCGTATATTCCGCAGTGGATAGATGAAGCAATTGGACGCATTAAATGAAGTACGACTTCCTCTAATCGTAGGCAGCATGCAAATGGACGGTGGCGCATAGCAGGGAACGGTGGATTCTCGGCATGCATGGTCGGTGCCTAACTCATGGTGGTCGGCACGCATGCGAGCCGCTGGGGCCTGGCTTGCTTTGCAGAGCTGGGCTCCACCATGGTCCTCTCCATCCTCTTTCTCTCTCGTGTAATAAATGGCAGGCGACAGCAGCTCCCCTCCTCCCCTCCTCTCTCTCCTCTCCGCGCTCTCGCTCTCTCCCTCGCTCGTTCGTCGCGTCCCTCCCCCGCCGGCCTCCCTCTCCTCTCCTCCTCCCTCCTTCCCCCTGCAACCCTAGCCCCGACGAGCTCCACGACCCTGTCACCGCCGCAGTCGCCGGTTGTCTCTCCGGCGTCGGTGGCCACCCCTCCCCCACCCGCCTCCCCCTCCCCTACCCCTCCATCTCCCGATGGTGCGACCACTACCCCACGACGGCGCGACTGCGTCCGTCCCGCCGGACCGCGCCGCGTCTTCTGTTTCCAGCGAGGAGCTCGCGGCCGGCGTGGAGGCGCTCAAGCACTCCATCCGGGCCCTCGACGTGGGCATGGGTCGGCCACATGGAACATGGCCACCTCTGTCTCGAGCGCACGAAAGTCGACCACCCTCGTTCCCGTAGCCGTCTCCTTCCTCGCGTTCCTTTCGTCCGTACGCCACCACCGCGGCCGCCTGCCTGGCACCGCAGACAGTGCCTCAGTCCAGATCGAGCCTCCCTCTTCCCAGATCGGGTTCTACAGTCGCCACCGCCGTCGCATCCGTCACCTTCACTCCGCGTGCGCTCTCTCTCTCTCCCCCTCTCTGTCTGCGACGACTGGGTGGGCTACCGCCGCCGCCACCCTACGCAAGGTGCCCAGGCCTTCTCCGATCTCTTCTCCGGCAAAGAGCGCCCACCAGGTATTCCCATCCTTCTTATTTTCCCTTTTTCCTGTGCGAAACCGAGTTCCCAAACTCACCTGAAGCTATTTGGCCATTTTATGCTTACTAACTTCTAACTAGATCCACCCCTGCTTGATGCCAAACAGCCCTATCTCTTTATGATCCAAAAATTTGTCACAATCCAGCCTTTTGCAATCTACAAGCTGCTCACAATCAAAATCTTATCTTAAACAAGCAGACGCTGATAGGCACGCTGGCCGGTGGATGACGATGGCGGGCGGCGGGGGACTGAACCGATCTTCATCGAGGGGGTAGCTGCCGGCCCCAAGAGCTGCTTGACGATCTCTGCAGGTATTTCCCTAACCCCCAAACCCCATCTCTCAAGTTCTTTTTGGATTTGCTTATATCAATCTAGAGTAAATCAATCTGAGCTGAATCACCTCTGCAGCCGGTTCATTCTGAATGTGCCCAAGGAGGAGCTGGTCAGCTGGAGTCGTCCGAGCGGATCCTGTTCCTGCTGGAGCAGGCGCACTGGTTCTACGAGGACAACTCCGTCGAGCACAACCCCAGCCTCAAGTCCCTCTCCTTCAAGGACTTCACCTCCCTCAGTAAGCCCGCCTGTGCATGGATGCATAGGAGATTATGGTTGGATTGGTCGCTGACGCCAGTTCCGTTGCGTTGATACGGTGGATTGGATCGGTGGTGTGTGCAGTGTTCAAGAGCTACACTGCTTTCAGGCCCTACATCGCGCACTTGGATGATATCTACAAGGACTTCAACAACTATAAGTTCCGTGTCCCCGTGTCCGGCGCCATCATCCTAGATGACACTTATGAGAGGGTAATTTACTGTTTTTTTTGCCCCAATCTATTGCATTTTAGGAGTTCCCTGATTGGGATTTGTGAATTAGGAGTCTAAATGTAGGTTGCACCAATAGCATTTTCCTTACATTTGAAATCGGTAGGCATACATTATCCTCTGATTTATAGTTGGCCTTATATATTGAAGGAAAAACTATGACTTCTGATGCTAGGATGTGGTGTTTTCACTGCAAATCTCCTATATATTTTCTTACCCATACAATTTCACACGCTATTCTGCAATAAAATTATAAACATACATGAATTCTAGATTTTTTCCCCTGACCCTTTGGAGCTCAATTTTGTTTGGGTGGGGTGGGCTGGGGTTGTGTTGCTTCTCAAGACCAAATAACTTCTTCCCCTTCAGTATTGCTAATGGCATGACTCCTGTTCGATAGAGTTAGTACAGGTGCTTCTTCTGCATACATTACAGAAGAAGAAAGAGCTAATACAGATGCTAAAGAATGCTTGGTCATCTATAAGTTGTCACATTTCACTCAGAAAAATATATCTTCTGAATGTTATGGGTACAGTTTACGAAGAGTCTGTTATATGCAGTTCTGATCCCTGTTTGCATTTTTCTGTCTGAGCGTCTTTGCAAGGTTCTGGAGTATATAAATGAAGTGCATTCCTTATGTGGAGTCCTTGGAATCAATTTTGGAAGTACTGTACATGAAGTTCATCCCAGTTTACATCAGAATGGTATTGAGCAGTCAAGAAATATCGGTAATAGCACACTGGAGGGCCTTGCTACTACAATTTATAAACTAAAAGCAGAACGAAAGTCTAGAATCCACAAGGTCTTCCCTAGGTTCCTTTCTCTTCGTTTTAAGTTATTATCAATTGCTAATAACACATTTCCAAATGATCCATTACTGACAGATGAGAGAGACAATGGAATCATTATGTCAGCTTTGGAAACTTATGGACTCTCCTGAAGAAGAAAAGAGACAATTTAGTAAAGTAATGAGCATTACCATATTACCTGAGGAGGGAATCACATCACCTGGAGTTCTCTCCCAAAACACAATTGAGAAGGTTTTACCTCTTTGCTGTTGTTTGGGTCTTTAAACTTTGTTCACAGCCTACTGTAATCATTCAGATTTTCATTTATCATCCAGATGGAGGCTGAGGTTGAGAGGTTAACAAAACTAAAAACCAGCAGACTAAAGGAAATTGTTATGAAAAGGAGGGCAGAATTAGAAGAGATCTGCCAAAATGCACACATAGAACCTGATGTCAGCACAGCCCCTGAACAAACTGATGCTTTGATCGATTCTGGTTGTTATTTTTGCATCCTGCTCTGCTGCTATATTCACATGGATGCAGCGTGTGTACATGACCACAAGATCACATAAACAAAAGATCAGGACTTAGGTTAGGTTCTCGCGTGTCATTTTGCATGGAAGGAATTGACGGCTTGATTTCTCCTTTCAGGTTTAATCGCAGAGAGGTCAGCACAAATCTCAGAGATGGGAATGCTGGCAAATGTAAATTCAGTTCTGACATTGAACTAGAAAATTTATGTTCAGGATGCATGTCTTTTTTTTTTATCATGACCTTGTGGTTCGGTTTAGACTCAGATTCCCAGGTTCCATCACCTAGATTGGCTTTATGAAGACTGGATTGAGCACTAAAACTGACAATATGTGTCATGTTCAAGCAATGTTACATGCCAATGGCGTTGCAGTCAAGGAAAACTCCATTTGCGGAGTGTCAGAACGATTCCATGTGAGTAGTTGCAGCACCATCTCTTCATGGTTGTATGGAGGGACCCTGATTTCAATGCCTTTGGTCTCAAGGTTCAAACATGGTGTCCCTGTTGGTCTGTGCATATTTTGAGTTCATACCAAACATTGCTAACCAATTCTTTTGCAGGACCCAATGGCCCAACGAATTGCTATGTTGATGCTGATCTTTCTATATACTCCTTCATATGGTTAGCCCCTTTCACTTCTCAAGTTCGTGCTATGAATTTTAGTATTTTTTGTGTGTTAAGGTTGTGATAGAGTCCCAACTGCATGCGGTCCTAATAAATTGGTGGATGAACCAAGCGTGAAACATCAAAGCAAAAAATAAAAACAAAAATACTTAGGTGTGCACGAGGATTACATTGAAAAGTACGTTTCCATGCATCGGTCCATAATCTATCACCATGTCTAAACTGATTTACATGACAACACCGGTACAATGTCTCATATAGTACATGAATTATATGCAAAACTTACTACAACTTAGCTTCATCATGTCACCATGTTCGTTTCAGTACTCGCCGGTAATCTCATATTTTTAGTATTGATCTATCCTTACGTACTGAGAAATGCTATGTGCCATTATTTTTGATGGGGCAGTACGTTGTTTACTTGCTATTAATATTTTTAGGATTTACCTGTATCCAACTATCCAACAGTGAAGGATATAGATTCTTACAGCCTTACAGGGTTTTCAGATGAATCATCGTTTGCAGACTGTAACAAATACCCATGAGGCTATGGCGGTCGTGTCGTCACCAGGTGCTAAGCTGAACAACACTTAGAACTGATGAAGATCACTACTTTTCGTCTTTGTCCTACAAGCATGTGTACTGCTTTTGTTTTCCCTTCCCATTTTAGCTTTAGTCAGTGCTTCCGTGGAGGCTTCCAGTTGTTCAGTATCCATAGCTAACAGACCTAGAGATTGCTGAATTCTATATATAATGATACTCCTGTTAGCGAGTGAAAACAATATACAAAGGAGCTGCTCATAGAGCACGCGGTTAAGCCCCAAGGGTGGGAGTTGGCCCGGCAGGGATCGATCCCTGATTCCTACAATGGCTTCCAAAGAAGGCTGGGTCATGTGGTCCTTTGAAAAGCTAAAGTAAAAACAATATATCTGATCAAGTTTGGTGATTTATCATTGATTCAAAAATCGATGGATATATGTTTGGTGCTAATTCTTCAACATTTTCTGCAACGAACAGGTTAAGGATCGATCTTACAGTTGGGAGGTATACATTTTGCATACTGATCAAACTGCAGTACAATTTTTTTTAAAAAAAACTTACAGGATCTTAATTAAGTTAGATGAGTAGAAAGCGGGATGCAAATTGAAAGCAAATTTAACTGGAACAGTTTTTCCTTCTTTTGTAATTTTGGTTCTTATAGAGTTTTATTGTACACAGTATGCCAAGATAACTCTCCTCCTTTGGATGATAAATTGATTGATTTATTCGTCTTTGCTGAAAAGTGTCATGTGAAGTTTGAACATGAATCATTGCCCTACTACTCATCATAACAGGAAATAATTAACTACTCACAAAGTTCTCTTGAGAGTTGAGATACTTTTTGTTTGGCAATATGAGCTCCCATGTAAGATATGCTCGGTACACAATAAGCAGATATGTATTTTAAACGAAAACAATAAGCACATACTTGATCTCCTCCATTAGGTGACAGATTAATTTATTATTATTTCCTAAGATGTTTCATGCAATAGTTCTCCTCCATTAGGTAATACGTAGTTTACAACATTGAGACCAACCTTCCATACCAACACGATGAGAAAACATATTAGACATATGAGCCATATTTCTCAGGATTTTTCCTATACCAAGCACATTACCCGCAGCGGAGCGCGGGCAGCAATGGCTAGTGATTATTACAATTCAGCGACCGCACAGGATCAGATAGAATCACATCGGTTAAGACCGGCTCCAAAGACTGAGAACCCAAAATCTCCAATCTTGATGGCGCTCCTCCATTCCAGCAGATTCTTGGTGGTTGATAAGCTTTGTTCTCCAGTTTCTGGATTATCACCTCTACCCATGACCCCAGCTCTTGGTTGAACATCGGTCCCCATCTTCTCAGATATCTTGGAATCCACAGCAGCAGCCCTTTTTCCCTGTCCACTTTAGACCCTGAAAGCAAACTTTGTTACGTAAATTCCAAATGCTCCATAAGGCAGCAGAAGTAACAACATTAACACGTCGGTGTTTCTTATCAGCAAGCCACTTAGTAGCAACAAACTCAAAGTTCCAACAACCTGAAAGTTCCAAAATCTCAGAAAGGATCAACCAGATTCTTTTCGCTACACAACAGTCAAAGAAAAGATGGTTCACCAATTCTAATTCATTACAGAAAACACAAGTTTTGTCGGATACTTCCCTCCTTTTAGCTAGATTGTCCCTAGTCAGGACCCTATTCTTTGCTAACAGCCAAAGGAAGATTTGTACCCTGGGTGGAATCTGTAGCTTCCACACAACATGTTCATAAACTGCCATAACTAATCTATGATTAATAACAGCGTAAAGGGACTGAACCGAAAACTTGTCATTAGAGTTGAAACTCCAGATGATCTGATCACTCTCATCATTCAGAGCTACACTTTCCATGATACCCACATGTTCATTAAATTTTCAGACACAGATCTTCTAAAAGTGGGCCTTAAATTTTGCCCATTCCAAACTTGATTAATCGTTTTGCCTTGTTGGTCATTAATGACATACAGAGGCCAGAATTGTATAGCTAAGCTAGAGTTACCGAACCATTGATCCTCCCAAAAACGAACTTTCTTACCATTGCCCACTAACCACTTGATTCCTATTCTGGCTGCCTGCAAGGCCCACATGACACCCTTCCAAAAAGGAGAGGTTCCAACATCATTGCAGCAGAGAATATTAGGATTTTGAGTTCTATATTTATGATCCACAATCTTTGTCCAAATGGCTTCAGTTTGTAGATTGTATCTAAAAATCCAGGAACTCAGTAAAGACATGTTCAAATTCCTCAAATCTGGGATACCAAAACCCCCTAGCTCTTTTTTTTTAGAAACTAGCTGCCAATTAGCTAGATGATATTTGTGATAGTCTTCATTATTATTCCATAAAAAATGGGACATCTGAGAATTGATCATAGAAATAGCCCACTTTGGAAACTTTATGATGGACATCAAATAAATTGGAATGCTGGCAAGACAAGCTTTCAAAAGAATTAGTCTACCAGCATAGGAGAGCAATCTACCTTTCCAACCAGCAATCCTACTGATAATCTTATCCACAATAGGTTGTAAATCTTCTTTTCTTAAATTGGAGTAATGTAAAGGGACACCAAGGTATTTAATAGGGAATTCCCCTTTCTTGCAACAAAAGATCTTTGCATATTCATTAATCCTACTATCCTCAAGGCCTATGGTTAGTAAGTCACTTTTATCAAAGTTAATCCTCATACCAGTCATTTGTTCATAACAGAGGAGAATCCATTTCATATTATTAGCCATGTCTAAATCATCCTTAAGGAACAACAATGTGTCATCTGCATACTGCAGGCTGATCACACCCCCATCTATGACATGTGGTAAAAGCCCAGAAATCAAATTATGTCTGGCAGCTTTAATAAGCATTCTGGTGAAAATGTCAGCCACAAGATTAAACAAGAGAGGAGATAAGGGATCTCCTTGCCTCAGACCCTTCCCCAGTTTGAAATAGATGCTATTTTCATCATTAATTCTTATACACAAAGAACCTCCCTTTACTGCTTTCATAATCCAACCAATCCAAGTTTTTCCAAATCCTCTAGAGATTAGCATGTCCTCTAAAAAGGTCCAGCTAACTCTATCGTACGTTTTTTCGTAGTCTAATTTCATAATAACACCACTCTCCTTGTTTTTACTAATGTCATGAATAATTTTATGCGCAGCCACCACACTCTCCAGAATAAACCTACCCTTGATGAAGGCAGACTGATTTTTAGAAATGAGCCTGTCAGCAACTTTGATTAACCTATTATTCATAGCCTTACCAAAGATTTTGAAGCTACAATTCAATAAGCTAATGGGCCGAAACTTCTTAAGAAGCTTTGCCTCAGGTTCCTTAGGAATCAATGTGATGATGGCATAGTTCAGCCTATCAAGATTTAGCTTTCCGGATTCAAAGTCTTTAACCACTCTCATAAAATCATCTTTAATCAGATCCCAGAAACGCTGATAAAACATGAAAGAGAAACCATCGGGCCCCGGGGCCCCATCTGAGTAAGATTCAAAAACCGCTGATCTAATTTCTTCCTCAGAAAAAGGGGCCTCCGAAAGTTCATTTTCAGAAACCGTGATTTTATCTTCTTCATCCCAGAAGTCATCATCTAATTTTACACCACTATCAGGTTCACCCCCAAAAAGAGTTTTATAGAAATCAACAGCATGTTTCAGTATAAGGTCATTATCCTCAATCAAACCATCCTCAGTCTCAAGACAGGAAATTATTTTCTTCCTATTTCTTTGGTTCGCTACTGATTGAAAATAAGAAGTATTCCTATCACCCTCTCTGATATTCCTATCTCTAGACCTTTGTCTAGCCTTCATTTCTTCCATATTCCATATACCCTTGAGTTCTCTTAAAATATTTTCCATCCTATCTTTTTGGCCCGGGATCAAATCCCGTCTCATACTTCGTACCTAAAATCTCATACTCCTTAAGGAGATCATCCTTTGTTTTCCTAATTTCAGCATTAACGTTCCTCGCTCAACCCCTGATCTTTTTCCTTAGGAGTCTAATTTTAAATTGCCAAATCTCTATAGGTTCAGTAAAAATACATTCTGTTCTCCAAACCTTATTAACAAATTCTACAAAACCAGGGTGATTCAACCACCATTTTTCAAAATGAAATCTCTCCACTTTTTTCTCTATCTCAGTACCAAATTTCAGGATTAAAGGGACATGGTCACTACCTGCTCTGGATCTAGAGATCACAACAGCAAGTGGGTACTTTTGTTCAAAACTAGTATTACACATAAATTTATCTAGAGCTGCCATAAAGGCTGTTCTTTGTTATTTGTCCAAGTGAAAGATTTAGATGAGCTTCTTAGCTCCACCAGACCATGATGGTTGGTCCAATCTTTAAAAAGATCAACTCATTTCTGATCTACTATACCATTACTTTTCTCTCTACTGTTATCAACCAAATTAAAATCGCCCCCAAACAAAGTTGGACCAGACCAGTTATCTATCACATCATGTAATTCCTGAATAAAATCTGCTTTACCCTCCTCATAGGGGGAACCGTAAACACAGATATATCTCCAGACAAACTTATCTGAAATGTTTTTAATCATGATTGACACACAAGAATTTGTGTTCCTCCAGGCTAAGGCCCCAAACTTTTTGGTGTTCAAACCCACCAGAATGCCTCCTGCAGTTCCAACTGCAGGAAGGTAATGCCAAGCAAAATCCCTATTAATACTACCAAGAAAAGATTCATCAAATGTCTCTTTTTTTGTCTCCTGGAAACCAACAAAGTCTAAGTGATTATCACTAATAAAATCTGTTATGCACTGTAATTTGCCTTTTTTATTAAGGCCTCTAACATTCCAGGTGGCCCTATCATTGGGAATCAAATTAGAATTAGAGGGTTTAAGACCCTTGCTAGCTATTTTAACCCAGGACTTGTCTCCATTAATCACATTCTCCTTTAAAGGAGCAGTCTCAACTGGAGAAGTCTCACCAACTAAACTAGGAAAACTTTCTGGATTTAAATCTACATTTAGATCACTAGGGAGATTAATATCTGAATTCTTCTCAATAAAATCATTTCTACTAACAGCATCTTTCTCTCTAATGAGATCAGCATTGTAATTAATCAATTCCTCAGTAGAGCCCAAAGAAACATTAACACAACTAGATATATCAATATAAGACTTGTTGCTTCCAAAAGCAGTAAGCATAGAAGGTTTAGTACCTTTGCAAAGGTTTTTGTACTCCTTTAATTCTTCAGCTCTTTGCATTACTGTTTTACCATCCTCAGGAAATCTCCTTGGTCTTGGCATCCTCTGCACTGGTCCCCATTGGATCTGTCTTCTGTTTTTTCTTGTCTTGTTTCACCTCAAACTGACTAGCAGTCACTTCCACCATATCATTATCCATCATGTCTTCTGAGAAATCCTCCATTTCTCCATCAGACTCCTGTAGCTCCATTCTCCTCAACAACTGAGAGCACTCCTCACTTGCTGTCTCAGACTTAACCATCTTCCTGAATTCTTCCCATTTCGTATGACAAGATTCATCTTCAAGCAGTCTTTTCATTTTGTTACCAACTATATAACAATCTGATCCTTTTTCTATCAACAACTCTGGGGTAACCCACTCATTTGCTATAAAAGTATGAGGTTCGCTTGTTCAGTACAATTCTATTTGACCTAATCATATTTTGTAATTTTTGTTGGTTCCAAACTTCCAATCACAAAGGGAAGAAACGAATATTTTGACAAGCATGTGCCTACATGTGTTGCATCGTCTATTTGATATGCTTATGTTTTTTAGAGTTCTTATTTTATAATGAAATATATATATATATATATATATATATATATATATATATATATATATATATATATATATATATATATATATATATCGTGTAATTTTTCTTTTGACCCGTTGCAACGCACGGGCACTCTAGATTTGGAAGAACTACTACTATCCCCTCTTCAGCCGAACAGAACTAAGCTAGCAATACAATCCCATTAACTAATGCCACACTACAAATCAACAGAAGACATTCCAACTCAATTAAAAACTGAATGATATGTATGCAGCACAAAGTAAAGAAGTTTCAATATTTATTTAGCTATCAAAATTGTCATCTGCACATATGTTCAGGTTTCATACATTTTTTTTGTATTGCATAAGGATACAATGCTTTCATAACTGCATATTTTTGTCGATGGGCGACGGAAGCAACGCCACTAGCGTTATGTCCTACGCTGAGGTCCAGAAACTAGATGCCGGCGGGGGCGGCCAACACGACGTTCAACAACGCGTTCGTGCCTTCGTGGTGTCCTACCTATCCATGGGCGACGTCCTCCGGTTCGTGCCATCGTGGCCGAGAAGGCGAGAAGTTCGCCTTCGCAGCGCGGCCTGGGCTCCTCGGCCACTCCTGTGGCCGTTAAACTACAACAATGCAAACCTCACGGTCTTCATAACCGATCAGTGAGTAACTCTGTTCCATGTTCCATTGATGTCTCTCAGTGCTGATTCTTACCCATCTTGCTCCCCGTTGCAATATCGAAGGTCAATATTGAAGGTCTGGATGCAGACATGGTTGCCTCGGACGAAGCTTGATGCGTTCCTGCACCTGGGATTGCTAATTTTGTGTTCTTTATTTAGTCGCAAGAAGCTTTGGTATGCTCCTGCATCTGGGATTGCTAATTTTGAGTTCTAAAACCGAAGATAATCAGCACTGCAGAAATTATGTGATCTATTCTAATTAGGCCCCGGTGTAGCTTAATTAGCAGCAATTTACTGAATTTTTCTTTGTTTCCTTTTTTGTGTCCTGATGTTTGTCTCTCTCAGTTAGTCTGTCAGTCTGTCAGTCTTTTCTGTTTTGTAACTCTTTGTTCTTTGACTGTAATCGCCTTGGTTACGCTCTTTTAATAAATTTCCAGTAGAGGCCCCTGTGCCTCTCCTGTTCACTCAAAAAAAATTTACTGAATTGTAGAGGTGTTTTACTAACTAGCCATGATTTACTCATATATAAACATTTGTCTTGAAAAAGTGAACCAGAGCACTGACATCCCGTGTGAGATTCCAGAATATGAAGTGATACTCTTCGGTTCTTATATGCCATGCTTGAAACAAATTTCTCAATGCCCTTTTCAAACAATTCTTGACGTCACAACATTGTGCCCCTAATGAAGCATTGGCAGAACCACAGCAGGGGAAATTCATAATTGAAGCAAAACAATGTAAAGGCTCATTTGACAAGGTTAAACGATTCAGTTAGAGTTGAGGCAACCTCATTATGGTGGATACTCTCAAATTAGACTGCTGCTTCCAGAGTTGGTAATATTCTCGTGAGTTATGAATTATGTTCTCAACATATTTGTTACGGTAGCATTCTTGAAGTCCATGTTCTTATGGAATCTTTTTGCTTCCTTATTATTAATTGAAAACCTTATGCTTTGCTTGACAGTGTATTAGCTCTCTTTATTTTTCTATTTTCATTTATAAAAGTTTCTTTTTCTCATTTAAAATTATGAAAGTCGAGTCATATAGATAAATTGGGTTTAAATCTGGCCAGCTAAGCCTGGTTAGAGAGGAATCACACGTACGGGGTTTAAATATGCTAGATTCGCGTAACAGTGATAATTGGCTACTAACACAATGTTGCAAACATTATCGAATTTTTCATTTTTAGCCCTTTTTTGAAAAAAATTCACAAATATGCTTCTGGACATATGATTTCAAAATCTGGACCGTTAGCTCGGCGCCATCGTTGCTGGCGCCGAGGTTTTGGGCTCGACGCAGACGTGGCGCTGACTTGGCAGGCAGCTCGGCGCTGTAGATCCTGACGCCGAGCTTGGCGCCAATATCTATGGCGCCGAGATGTTATTTTAACCCGGCCCCAACCTTCCTGTCCGAGCCTTCTTTCTCTTCTTTCTCCTCCCTCTCGGGTTTTTTCTCTCCCCACTTCGCCCTACCTCACGAATCAGCATACTGGATCTTGAAAACTTTGATTTGATCCGTAGATCTTCGAGAGCAAGGTATCCCCTCGCTCCCCTCTTAGTTTTTTTCGCATCGATTCGGTATATATTAGTCGGATTTTTCAACCTAAGAATCGTTATTACTTAGCGTTTCGTGCAATTTTTAATATTTGTATTATACAACCGTAGGATGCTAAGGCATGGAAAAGCTAGCAGACCAAGGTAACCTCAGCGCATATTGTTATGTTATGGGTTCATTGTTGTGCATCAAATGGAAAACCCTAGGTTTAGGGTTTAATGTTAATTGCTTTCGGTTCTTAGAACGAAATTGGTTGAATTGTAGTTATGGCCGGATGACCGGAAATGCCTTCGACCCATTGCCTCTGCCTAGTGGTGTTCCAATGCCCATGTGCTTTTGCGGCGATCCTTGCAAGGTAGCCAAGTCCGATGAAGAGGACACGTATAGGCAGAGTTATTGGATGTGTTCTAATTTTACGTTTAAGCCTACACTTCGTCAGCGCCGTATTAACAAGATGGTGAGGAATTGATGTTTGTGTCATATCACATCTTGCATGATTTTTTTGTTTTATAACAATTGTATTTTTTGTAGACCCCTCCACCGCTCTGTGATTTTGAGTAGTGGATCGACACTGAGATTAAGCCTAAAGACAAGGAATGGATATAGAAACTGTTGCGGTGGGAGACAGAGGACAAGGGAGACAGAGGACAAGGAGATGATGAAGAAGAGACGCAGAGAGGAGGCTGCAAAAAAAGGAGCACAAGGAAGAGGAGGAAAGAATGCGTGTTGCTGCGTACAGGGAAGAGAGGGAGAAGAAGCTTGAGCGTGCACGCCGAGCGAAAGAAGCGATGGAGGAGAATCCCGATGCCCTGAGGAAGGAAAAGTGGCCTCGTTGCACTTAGTAGTCTCCATGACTTGCTAGTTCTATGGTTTATTCATGGACAATGTTGTCTACTATCGGCCCGTACTTCTAGTATTATTGTGTTGTTTAATGTGGCATAGTATTGGACTTTTCATTATGTAGTTGTTTTTATTATTTGTGGTCATAATATCCAGTTTAATATTACGGACATAGTGAAATGTGATCACGTGTTGCAAACAAAACTTAACGAACTAGGACATTATATAATTCAACACACAAAACACATGAAATGACATGTAAGAACATGTACCGAACGAGGGTACAGAGTTCCTTCGACTAAACCTAACATGCCTTAGGTAATTAAACCAAGCAACAAACACATGGATATGCCATGTGAATAAGATAGGATCGTCCTAGTAGTGTGGCCACATAGCAAATTATGTTGTACCTTCTCCACAGTAGCCTCCCATTATTGGTGGTGGTGGTGGCGAGGGTGACGACGGAGGCCCCTTGTTCATGTGGTTAGGGCAGGTGCAATATGGATCATTGCAGAGTGCCTCCTGTGAATCGGCACCATTGTTGTTCGTCGCCCTTTCATTTGCCTTCTCTAGGTGTGCCTTTGGTTTCAGAGCCCATATCTCTCCGTCACTCCACAACTTCAATGTATGGGCATGTCTATCGTTGAACCAGGCAACAAGCTTATAGAAGGTGAATTGAACGATTGCATTCACGGGCATACCATGTATCTCCAATAGCAACTTATTGAATGACTCCGCCATGTTGCTGCACTGAAACTCGTACCTCCATCCACCGGCGTCGTGAGCTCTTGTCCATTTCTCCAAATCCCTCATCGAACTTGTGAGCCATTGTCTACCTTCTGCATTTGATGAGGTTCTGACCTACTCCAACTTTTTCTAAAAGTACTTGTCCTCAAGCTATCGAGCAGCCTCCTGAAACAGATCAAAGTTATCCTTCACACCATCCTTCCGGAGTAGATTCTTGGCAAGGTGCCGAGTACACCAACGATGGTGCAAAGGTGCATACCCCTCTATCTGCTCTCGCACGGCATTAAGTATGCCCTAGTGCCTATCAGATATGACGCCAACCTCCCTGCCAGGCCCAATCACATGTATCCGGACTAGCCTCAAGAACCATCCCCAACTGTCATTGTTCTCCTTCTCAACCAAAGCAAATGCCAAAGGAACCAACTTATTGTTTGCGTCACAGGATATGGCTATAAGAAGTGTGCCCTGGTATTTGCCAATCAAGAACGTACCATCAATAGAGAAGACAGGACGACAGTACCTAAAGGCCTCGACATACTGAGGGAAGCACCAGAAAGCACGGAAGAATATCTACCTCTCATTCTTTCATGTATTTGGTTTTGCGATGTACTCATAATGCATGCCTGGATTCACCGCTTTGATTGCATTGAAAAGTATTGGCAGCTGCTCATACCCATCCTCCGAGTCCCCATATATCATCTTCCATGCTCGCTGCTTAGCCCTCCAAGCTTTACCATAAGTTATCACATAACCTCCATACAACGCCTCAACGGTCCTAATAATGGTCCTAACCTTCATGTTGGGTTCTCCCTGCAATATTCCCATCAACCGCTTGGCAATGAGGGTAGATGTCAACTACCGATGCTTTAGTGTCAGCACATGGTCAGCACAATTGTATGGCCCGACAACTTTTGTGATCTTTCACTTTTCGGTAACCTTTTGCTTCCTTGCACAAACCCTCTATGGGCAGCGTTCCTTGTCACACACAACTATGTAACGGCACTCCGCATATGAATGCAAGACCTTGTAAGGTCTCTTTTGTATCACTGCAAATGCTTGCAACCACCTCTTCAATGTAGGGAGGTCCTTGAATACCCTCCCATTCTCAATTACCATGTTAGGGTCAGCCTCAGGAGCTTCTAGGAGCTCATCATCATGTCCTTTTGCACACGCCTAATCGAAATGAGCAAGATCGATGAACTCGTGAACTCTTAGATCATGGTGGCCGGGAAAGATACGCCTCAGCATCTCAACATCACTCTATGTCAGCTCTCCAACAGGGCGATCATCATCAGAATCAAGAGCACTCGCCATCTCATATGGCTCTGAATCATTCATAATTTCAACACTATTGGAACCACGGAATCCATCTCCACAGTGTACTTACGCAGCAACAAGGGGCACATCCACATTATTAGAAATGTCTCCTGCAACATAAGTAGAGAAATGAGGAAAGAATGAAAGAAATGGATGTAAGAAAGGGGGTAAGCTCCTAATAACCATACAGATAAGACACTTACTCGAATGATTCTGTGTCAAAGGAATCTCATTAGGAGGATCTGCCACAACAACTTGAGTCTGATAAGCATCTCCAACTACCTTATTGGGGGCAGATTGAGCATTGGGAACCATAGGTGCAACCTCCACATCCATATCAGATTTTGGGACGGGAGGATCGAAGTGTGCCTGCTGACCCATTGGTGGGAAAAACCCATGAGGGATGGGATCAACTAACACCCGACGCACAACCACATCCAAACATTATAGCTGGCTCTTCATAGTCGATCTCACATAGTTCTTCCACTAATCCGCACACCCAATTGGGGTCATTCGCCTGACGATGTTGGGAGGAGAACCTAGGTGTAGTACACCCTCAACTGCAATGCCATCATCATCATCATCTCCAAGGCAATGCAGCTCCTCCTGAGCCCTTGCAACCATCTCACCAAATGAAGGCCTATCATTGAATAGCACAGGCATGCTTTGCATGTCAATAAACTCAACATATCCATAGTGATCGCATTCAACAGTGCCTCCATAATATATGGTCACTAGGTTGTCCATCTAGTTTAAACACATAACGAAACACATGTCCATTAGTCCAAATTTGACGATAGATAGTACCTAACAAGTACTTTCTAACTACAAACTAAGTAAATAAGATAATAACTATGTATATATATACAGTGTACTTACAAAATAGCTATGTCTATGTACCTATGTATCTATATTTCTATCTATCTACATATCTAACTATATCTATATACCTATGTATCTATATTTTTATCTATCTGTGTATCTATCTCACTAGATCACTAACTAAATCAACTACCTAAGTCATCACATTAACTAGTAAATAACAAATAATTGAACTCTTACATTACAATCAAAGCTAACTAAACACCTACATTGCATATTCACAATTTTTACCTGGTGCCGCCGGGTGCTGCAGGGCCCGAGGACGGCGCGGCCGCGTGCGTGAGCGGGGACGTCCGCCGAGGGTGCGGGCTGCGGCCGGGGACTACCGGCACGGGCACGGGTCCGCTGATGGCAACGGGCGCGGCTGGGGACGGCGACGTGGGCGGGGACGCCACAGAGGGCGGGGCGCGGGCGAGGACCTCCGTAGAGGGTGGCGGGCGCGGCCGAGACGGTCGGCGTGGGCAGGGGCCGGCGTGGCCGTCAGGCGAGGGCGGGGACGGCTTGGCCGAGGCGAGGCGCGGCGGGACTGCCGGTGCGGGCGCGGGTGCGAGGACGCGGGCGCGGGCAGTGACGGAAAGCCGAGGCTCGGCATCGTGGCGCTGGGCGGGTGACGGTGCGGCGGCGGTGAAGAGGGCGCGGTGAGAGAAAGAGAAAGAGGAGAGAGAAAGAGAAAAGGAACCTCAGGCCCATACGTACGAGAGGGCTTGGTGCCAGGATTGTTGGCGCCGAGCTCAGCGCCAAGCTCAGCGTCAAGATCCACGGCGTCGAGCTGGCTACCATGTCAACGTCCATGGCGCCAACGTGGCCCCAACCTATGTAAGCTCGGCACCAGCGATGATGGCGCCGAGCAGTGTAAGCTCGGCGCCAGCAACGATGGCGCCGAGATAAGGGTGCAGATTTTGAAATCATACCTCCAGGGACATATTTGTGAAATTTTTTTAGAAAAGAGGCTAAAAATTAAAAAATTCAGCAAACATTATACTACGCAATGTTTGCTGACATATTTGATTACTTCATTTAGTTTGTAATAATCAAAGTATCCATAGTATTTAATATTTCTACCATGAGTTTGATTGCTTGATTTAATTTATATAATGATCAAATTATTTGAAGCAATATTGCTGCTTTTTGCTTCACTATTTTTCACAAATTACTAGTACGCTAAATATATTCTAAAAAGGTGACCCCACGAGTCGTGCAAAAAACCCTGGAGTCTTTGGCCTGCCCAACCATGCAACCCCGCGAGTCCAAATGCACGGTGCCGGCAGGTGGGACCTTCTCCCAATGATTGCCCACGTCGTCACGGTAGGAAACAACCATGTTATCGCGGCTCCTCTTCCGCATGCGATCCTCCTGAAATCGGCCCGGCAACCACGCAACGCCCTTAGCCATATCACACATCGCTCAACACCTTGAACCAGAGCACCAGCTGGGACCATCTTCCCATGCCCTTAAGCTAGGCCTCGTCGTCGGTGCCCTCAAGCGCCGGCAACGCTGCCGCCGCCAGTCAACTCCATCCAACTCCTGCAGGGAAGGGAAGAGAGGCGATCGCTCACCGCCTCCGTTGTTCGCGCGTCGGGGAAGGGAAGAGAGGCGCTTGCTCACGCTCGACAAGCCCCGCCGCCCCCTGCCGCGATCGCGCAACGGCTGGCGGTCGCGCATTGGTGCCGGTGCATTGTCCCCGTGGCGTTGGCGCTCACAGTCGTGGCCGTCATCATCGAGCGCCCCAGCTGCCGCCCCACCATCGCCCTTCCATCGCTCGTAGTCGTGGCCATCGTCGCCGAGCACCCTAGCGGCCCTCCTACCATCGGCCCTCCATCGTTCGCAGGTGATGTCATGATGATGTCACCATGACATATTTTCCTGTATAAAAATAAATGGTGAAATACATTATGTATATGTTTTCCTGTATAAAAATAAATGGTGAAATACATAAATATATGAGGGCGCATGCTAGCGCTTTGTTTCCAAGAAAAAACAGGTTTTCACAAATCATTATTCAATAAGTAGATATAGAAACCAAAATCAATCGCTTGCATGCACGGGGTACCTGGCGTTTCCATCGTTAAAACCAAATCCAATCTCGCTCAATCAAGAGATAAATAACCAAAACCAATCTCGGTCGATCAAAAGATACATAGATAGAAACCAAAACCAATCGTGCTCAATCACAAGCTAACGTTTCCAATTACAGGCTAACGTTTCCATTTTCTATCATATTATAATTGCATCTTGCCTGCCCGCGCCAAGACCACCCCCACCGGCAATCAGCGCGCCGCGTGATCGCGCGACCCCTGCTCCGCATTGCATCTTGCCCGCCCGCGACAAGACCACCCCCACCAGCGATCAGCGCATCGCGTGATCGCGCGACCCCCGCCTCGCATCCTCGCCCAGCTGCAAAGGGTTCATCGACTACATATAATGGTGCCACCTACAAACCCCATCGAATTCTTCGCTATATAATAAACCTCCGTCCTCCCTCACCACTAGTATCAATGCGTGCATCGACTCCCCTCCCTCAGCAAGTGTACTGAGTGTATTGCTGGTCGCAACGTCTCATGCTTGGAGACGACTCCATTGCAGATGAGCCGAGCAGCACGGAAGGAGAACGCCGGGCGGCGTGGAAGGAGAACGCCATGCGACTCCATTTCACGAACTTTGCCTTTTGGAGCAAACATCACTTTAACATCGGTATTACAATATTGTTATTTTATCGTGCGATCCTTATATCTTTAGTATAAAAGTTTAGTTGTCCCGTAGCAACGCACGGGAACGAACCTAATATATATCTATCCCTAATACTATCTATCCCTCTATCCCTAATATATGGGACTGCTACTTCCAAGCACCAAATGTGCTTAGTTTTAGTAAAATATATAATATATATGTTTATTTTTCTCTAAAAGAAAAATCAAGAGACATGGCAATCGATGGACTGAAAGATGGTAGAAATGTGAGGGGTGGGAAAGGTATTAATAATTTAAGAATGAAAATAGTGACTCGTTGTAATGTACGGGTACTTTTGCTACTATATACTACTATAAATAAATCTCTGTAAGACAAATCGTGACCCTGGCATCGGGCTGAAATCGAGCGCTCGTAGGGCCACGTATACAGTAAATATCAGCCGTTCGATTGCTCTCCTATTTTGATCCAACGGCTAGAGCACGAGCCAGCGCAAGGGTCGTTTCCAGCGCCTTCCTGAAAAAGAGTCGTGGTACATGACCTATCGCACGGCTGCATATATCGCAGTTCGCAGCGACTGTTCCCGTTCCACAAAAGCGATTTCTTCGGTTCTTCCCCGACGCTCAGACCTCAGAGGTTCCCGTGCTCTTCCAAATCTCGAGTTCCAAAATGAAAGCAGCGCGGCACGGACGGACGGCCGTGGATTTCTCAGCCGGTATGTTCTCCTCCCTGCCACCTGTATTCCATGCTCGTCGTGCCGCTGTAGCCTTGCCGCTGTACCACAGCGCCGTCGTTCCGCTGGCCGCGCGCGAGCCGCACCCACATCTCTTCTCCAATCCGCTTCACGCCAGTCTCTAGGCTGCGCCGCGGGCCACACAGCGCAGCAGCCAGCGCTCGTCACCCAGCATGCCTGCTAGGCTACTGCCGTTTTCCAACTTTAGAGAACAGAGCATCACCGGTTCTAAATTATTATATTTCTCAAGGCAAGGCAAAATAACCAGTCCAAGTTTAACTCCCATCACACCCATTGCAGTTAATATAGATACCGTTCCGCAGCCAATGCATTTAGGTGTTTGAGTTAGCTGAAAACCTGATCTACTGTCAAATTATTTATTCAGAAATTCAGAGGGAACAAAACAAAGAGGCAAAAGTAATTAAGTAAATATGCTGCCTTGCTATTTACATTATCAAAATACAAGCTATTAGCTTTGTGCAACCTTTAAGTTACCAACTTTGTGCAACCTTTCTTTTGATTATGACATTCTGTGCAAATACATCAAATATATTACTTGTATTTATAGGGAAAAGGAGATAAAAGAGTGAAGGTTAAAGATAAACAAATAAGCAGAGGTTTGTATACCCTACGTAAATCTATCTGTATCCTGTACTTATTATTAGTGGATAATTATATCATGTTGGATATCCACTGTATATAAAGTAATAAGATAAATCTAATTTCCTGTAACAATTTTTAGTAGGAATTAATACCTTCCAATTTTTGTTTATAACTAACTATTTCAAACAATGTGACTGACTCTTTTATTTTTGTACTCCTTGCATCTCTTATAATTATTTAAAGTTGACATATAAGAAAAGACAAAAGCCACTGCAAGAACCAGAAAATAGCTAGCCAGATCCTAAAAAAATGAGGCATATGAGACTGCAAAAAATACTGCAAAAGAAAAGAAAAAGAGAAGAACAAAGCACCTCAGACAAACCAGATTGCAAAAAAATGAGACATGTCAGATTGCAGAAAGCACAGGAAGAAAAAAGAAAAAGAGAAGAACAAAATACCTCTGACTGCACACAGAGAGCAATGAAACGATATCGCCTAAATATCGAACCTAACCGTCCATACTTATCTTCTTCTATCGGCATGGTGTCCTTTACACCAGAATATATTCAACATCTAAAAGAAACATATAATGAGAGATCATACCTGGGCCTTCCAGAATACAATTGCAAATTCTGCAACGCAATGTTTTGGTTTCTTGAAAAAAACCAAGTGGATACACGAAAAAATAAAGAATTAATGTATTCAAATTGCTGTAAATATGGGCAGATTAAAATACCACCATTTAAAGAACCACCGCAATTTCTTGGTAGATTACTTAACAATAGAAGTGAACCTCTATGGAAGCATTTCTTACAGAAGATACGACAATATAATAGTTTATTTGCTTTTAAATCAATGGGTGGCAACATTGACAAAAATATAAATAAAGGCGAAGGTCCATATGTATTCCGTATAAATGGGCAAATACATCATCATATAGGTTCACTACTACCTCAGCCAAATAAAATACCCAAGTTTGCCGAGCTTTATATTTCTGATACAAAGAATGAGATCGAAAATAGGATACGAGCATTACATAAAGAAGACCCTGAAGAAAATGATATCAACCATTATATTGTCGAAGAACTTAAAATAATGCTCGATCAATATAATCCACTAGTAAAAAGATTTCGCCATGCCCGTGATCTTCTCGAAGAACATAAAGGCCGGGATAGATATTAGTATACGTATCATAGGAGCAAACAAAGGAGACTTAAATCTAGAAAATTATAGAAGAGATATCATCGTTAGCAACAAAAATAAAGGTCTACAGCGCATATGTATATTTCATCCAGCATATATGCCATTACAATATCCGCTGTTATTTCCTTATGGAGAAAGAGGATTTCAACTTGGTATACCATATTGTAAAAGTGAAATAAAAGATAACAAAAAAAGGAAAAGAAACACAGTTACAATACACGAGTATTTTAAGTACCATATGCATTTTAAACCAAATCAACCAAACCCTTATCTATGCTATGGTAGATTATCGAAACAAGCAATCGTAGATGCACGTGCAATGGAAGATGAAGACAGGCTAATGTTCATTGCTAGAAAACAAGACAAACTAAGAGCTGAATATCTGTTGGCGGTCCCTAATGACAAAATCCGACCACCAATAAAGACATAAAAGGGGAGAAATTAACAAACTTAAACACATATGCATTTAACACTGACCAAGTTCCACATGTATTTGGAACACTATTATTTTTGTAGGTCACAAACACAAATACATGGAGAAATGCAACGAAAGGCGCTTTTTGAAGCTGAATTGCGCAAAGGAATGACAAAGACGCCTAACAACTTAACTCAAACAGAGCAAAACACCACCGGAAAGCGATCTAGGTCCAGCCCAAAGCCTACCACGTAAAGGCGATGGTCAAGGGGCGAACGACTCTAGGGGGCGGCTGACCCCCTCTAGGCGCCTCCCTGCCTCTCCTCGCTCCGGCGGTGGCATGCCTCTATGCTGAGGCGGCAGGAGTCGGTCCTCGCGCCAGGAATAGCCTCCAGCACCGCCTCTCCTCCTTGTATAAATAGAGGGGTACCCCCCTCTACTACACAACACCACATGGCAAAGAGCTTATCCACTTTTGAGCAACACTCCAAAGGGCTTAGGCCCTAGTAGCTAGTAGAGTACTAAGGGAGAGATGTGAGGGAGAGTTCGGGGAAGAGCCGGGCTTGTCGGTGTCTCCCCAACTTATACCTCGACGAGCAACTTTACTTCAATGGGTTCTCCCACTAAGTGAGTGTTCATAGTTCCTTTGGTATAAAGTCTTTGACTAGTTAAGCTATACTCTTACTTGTTCGTGGGATTGTCGTCCGTCCTTCTGGCGGGTACTCTAGTAGAAGGGCTCTGATAAAGATGGATAACCTTTGCATGCACGCTAGAGTAATAGTTGATAGCGTAGACGTGGTGTCTAGGCTAGAAGCTATCTTCGTTTGCTTCGTTCCCCATGGTTGAGAGGTAGGCGGCAGGTGGTAACAACCATGTTCGTCCCTCGTACTCCCCCACGTCCAAGTTCGACGTAGAGCGAAGGCCGGTATCGCTTGGCAGACTAGGTGTAAGCCGGTGCCCGAAGTGAGCAAGTAGGAGTCGTGTTTATCTATCCTTAGACCGTAAAACCATAGGAATCCATTTCAACCTCTGCTAACTCTACCCTTTTGTTGTCCTTGTATGAACTAGATAGAAGATTTACCTCCGTTCTCTGTGGAAAATACGATACCCTGAATACTTCCAGGTGAAGTGCTACAACGGTAATTCCGTGCGCTTGCGAATTATTTCTGTATGCGTTAAGAAATACCAACAAGCATTTCTAGCTCCATTGCCGGGGAACGGTTGCCGTATTTTCTTCGAACCTAGTTCGTCCTCGTATTTTATCTAAAAAAACAAAAATATTTTCTTTTATCTTTTCTATCATGAAGCCAATTCCAAAGCCAACCCTTTTCGTTTCAAAGGACGAGTTCCATGAGCCACCACTTTGTCCAAAACCAAAGTTTTCACCTAGCCATGGACTCCACCCTAGTTTTATAGACATGGTTCGGGCACAACCCTTCTCAGGGTACTATAATGAAAACCCTGCCATCACCTGCACGAGTTTAAGGAGATGTGTTCATGCTTGAACATCTCAAGCATGACACAAGAAACTCTGAAGTGGAAATTGTTTCCCTTCTCTCTCACGGGGAAGGCGAAACAATGGTATACACATGCCGTAGAAAGTATGAATGGGGACTGGGATGAACTTAAAGACAAGTTTTACCTTGCATTCTTCCCTATGTCCGTATCGACTCTCTACCAAGGGCAATCCTCGACTTTGAGTAGCGCAAGAAGGAGTCTATAGGTGCAGCTTGGGCAGGGTTTCAGCGTTAATACACATCGACCTAGACTTGTCTTTACCCGATAGCATATTGCTGCGACTCTTTTGTTTGGGTATCAACACACATGCTGACCTATGCCTAGACATGACCGTCGGAGGTCGTTTCATACACAAACCTATAACGTAACAGGTGAAATTTCTTGAAAACTTTCTGAAAACTTTCTAGAAAGTTACACTTCCCCCGTCTTGAGAAATAGAACCCTCCAGGCAAAAGTCATGTTGAGAGTTAAGGAGTCCTCATCAGTCGAATCCAAATCCGTACCATCCCTAGATTCGACTCAAGAGCCCTCACTCGAACCATGAACACCAAAGGATAGAGTCGGGGCTAGTATCATGTCAGAATTTCTTGTGAAAAATCTTTCACCTTCCACGACCATGCCTTGTTCATTAAGGGGAACAAATATAGAGGCCCTGCACAACCCCACAGTCGGGGCTAGTATCATGTCAGAATTTCTTGTGAAAAATCTTTTGAGTAACATGCCACTAGTCTCGATTAATAAACTCTTCAAAAGTCCCTCAAGGTTCATCTTTGAGTGTTGTGGGATTGTTAGGGTCGTGCCAATTAAAATAGATGAAAATGAGGTTCACATAGATTTTCGCACCTTTGCCATCCCCTATGAGCTAAGTGTTCGAGCGTGTGCTAGTGGTTTAAACCTAGTGGTTCTGCTGTTGTGTAGTAGTGAACTTAATCGATCTCAATGAATCCTATCTGTTGGAAGGAAGCGCATCCCCTTTTATAGATGAAGGGGGTGGCCTTACAAGTGAGAGGGAGGGAGTACGTTCGCTGCTAAGTCTTGCTGCCCACGCCGGCGGGAACAAGACGATGGTAGGCGCCCACAACATTGTTGGATGTCAGATGCACGTGGGGGTTGTGTTGTCTTCTTCGGGTATGGCAGACGTCGACGCCTACTACACTGTTGATACCTAGAGGCATGCAAGGGTTTTTACCATGTTCGCCTGCTACGGTAAATGTCGGCGCTCACAACACTGTCGATGCCCAAAGGCATGTGGAGGGAGCCTTATCGTAAGGGAGTTAATGGCGGCCACAATACTGTAGGGGAAAATGTCGGCGCCTACAACACTGCTTGGGCTCTGCCATGCCAGGGAGGTCGCAGAGTATTGTTTTCTATACGTGTACAGGGTACGGTCCCCGGTATTGCGGTTTGACTTGTGCGCCCTGCCTTACTTTCTCCGTCCGTTTCATGGTCCTTACTAAGCGGGTGTCCCCGGTTGGTTGGTTCCAGTTGGCTCTGATCGCACCAGTTGGAGAAGACTAGTGAGCAGGGGTTTGGTGCATCCCCGGTTAGAGACGCGGGTCGGAGTCGGAAGTGGTGTTTTGGTCAGGCCTTCCGGTAGGAGAGGCCGTCCGGAGGTGGGCTGGAGACCAAAGCGAGCACTCCGGTTGGAGAGGCGGGCCGAAGTTGGAAGCAGGTGCCGTTCCTCCTCAGCCAGGCCTTCCGGTCGGAGATTGGATCACCCTTCTAGCCTGTCATTTAGGCTCTTGGGCCGGCCCAAGAGTTGTGCGTTCGTTCACAGTGTTTGTCTATTGGGTTGAACCTTTGCAGGGAAGCTGGTCCATGTGGGACCCCGGATTTATGAACCCGACAGGAGCCCCTGAGCCCCCGAGCGATTCAGGGTAGAATCGTCTAGGAGATTTTTTTTGTCTTGATGGCGGGTGCGCGCGAGCGCACCCGCAGGTGTAGCCCCCGAGCCCCTGGGCGATTCGGGTAGAATCGTCTAGGGGGTTTCGTGTTGCCAGCGGGGGAGGTTTTCATTTTGTTAGCGGGTGCACGCGAGTGCACCCGCGAGTGTAGCCCCTGAGCCTCCTAGCGGTTCGGGCAGAATCGTCTGGGGGTTTTTTCAGCGGGCGTGAGTGCTTGTTTTTTAGTCGAGACGGGGTTGTCAACCAAGGAGACATTGTGTAGCCGAGGCGGTTTGGTTTTAGGGATCGGGCGAGACGGAGCTCGTGGATCCTGGCATCAGTGCGCGCCGTGGGATCGAGGCAGTCGGAGTCGTGGATCCTAGCATCGGTGCGCGCCGTGGGATCGGGTGAGTCGGAGCTCACGGATCCTGGCGTCGGTGCACGCTATGGGATTGGACGAATCAGAGTCGTGGATCCTGGCCTTGGTGCAACCCGCGCAGCCGAGGCAATTAGTCAGTCAGTTTAGGGATTGGGCGAGTTCAGGGTCACAAACCTAGGCAGTTTGTTGTGTAGTTGAGGCGTAGCCAAGGGATGGGGCAAGTTCGGGGTCACAGACCCAAGCGTTTGGTGTGCAGTCGAGGCGTAGCCGAGGGATGGGGTGAGTTCAGGGTCGCAGACCCGTGTGTTGGTGTGCAGGTATCTTAAGCCCCTGAGCCCCGTTGGGCTTGGTAGGGGTCAGTTTTGAGTTTTGTGCATTACCCCATCCTCGGTTTCTCACAACCGGAGGGCTGAGTTTTGTCGCTTGCCTCGATCGCTCAGACTCGAGCGATGCGCTCGCTAACAGGTATGATCGAGTGGAATCTGGGTCCATCGTTCGTGATGGGGTCGATATAGCCCTCTTATGACATTCTACTGCTCCTTTATCTGCAACCCAGCAGATGCCTGGGTCGTTCTTGAGACTGACCCGAGTGGCCTACTGGCCTCCCTACGATGGAGATTCTGTGGGCTTGGCGAGAGGTTTAGGATCGAACAAGAAGGTTGAGATGGCCCTGTCTGCTTTGGGGCAGACTAGGCGAGGGCTGCACGGGGCTCATCTGCATTTTCTCCCCTGGCTCTGTTTGACGTGGGGCAGCCTCGAGCCCTTCATGGGCTGGCCTTCAAACCTCGGTCAGTCGTTGCTCATGTTGAATGACTCAACTACCGCTTCATGATGCAACACGGAGCATTGTGATGCATTTCGCCACATGTGCGATGCTTTAGTTCCTGAGCCCCCAGGTGATTCAGGGCTCAAATCATCCGAGGGCATGGGTGTATGGAATGAATGCGTGTATGAATGTATGAATGATTATATAAAGAAATAGCTAGGGTCGATAGTGTTACCTTGATGACTCGAGTGACGGGGTCTGAAGAGCTGCAATCGGAAATGTCTGACCGGGACCCATGCTTGTCATTCGTGATGGAGTCGGCATGGCCTACATGGGACGTCCCTTTGCTCCTTACCTATCTCTTGGTGTTTTCCTGAGCCGTTCGATCGACTTTAGGAAGCCCAATGGTCTCTCCTGGCGGAGATTCTGTTTTGGGTTTTTCCAAGTCCTACCTAGGGATGCAGAGAGCTGCCTGTGTGCAGTGGTGCTTTGGTTCTTGCGCCTGGTGTGCGGTAGTGGTGAGTCATATCCAGGCCACATCCCATCTGATCAGGCACCATTCCATCGGGCAGGGCGCATCTCATCGGTCAGGGCGCGTCCCATCGTATCCCATCTGCATTAAATGGGAAAGGGAGAGGGTTTCTCGCTCCTTCGTTTCGACTTTCCCGATCGGCGCGCTTTCCCCAACTGTTGCGCCCTTTTCCTTAAGTAGGAGAAGGGAGAAGGTTTTCGCCCTGTTCCTTCGCCTATTCCCCATCTGCCGCCTTCTCTCATTTTCCTTCTTACCGAGAGCGTCTTTGAGAGCCGTGGCGGTTCCTAGGAAAGAAAAGGGAGAGAGCGAGGGAGAGGAAAAAACTCACAAATCCTTTCGTGAACCCAGAGCGAGATGTCAGACTGTAGGTCATCCAATATGAGGGAGTCGGTGCTAAAGGCCTTTACCGTGAAGGGGTTTCTACCTCCGAAGGAGGTGGCACACTAGAGGGCTCCCGGGAGGGAGGAGTTCCCGCAACCTTGGCCCGGCGAGGTAGTTTCCTTTCTTGCCTTCCATGAGCACGGGTTAGGATACCCCGCGCACTGGTTCCTGCGCGGGCTCCTTAATGAGTGGGGTCTGGAGCTGCAGCACCTCAATCCGATAAGGGTGCTGCATATCGCCGGCTTCGTCACCATCTGCGAGGCCTTCCTCGGGATGGAGCCGCATGCGGACTTCTTCCGGTGGCTGTTCTCTGGGCGAGCTTTGCCAATGGGGAATTCGCTTGAGATCGCGTCGGTGGGGGGCTTCGCCCTATAGAGAAAACCGAGCGTGGGGGGCTCGTATCCCACGTACATCCCCTCCAACTCCAACTAGGGGTGGCACGGGGAGTGGTTTTATATCAAGAACCTGGTGGAGGCGCCATTCCCAGCGTTCACCGGCGGGAGGCCGGAGAGGTGGGATAGTTGGTCGTGGGGCCCTTCTCGTTGGGAGAAGAAGAAGGTGGAGATCATCGAGGAGGAGCTCTAGAAGCTCGTGTGGCACGGCCTTGATGGGGTGCGGGTGTTCCATACCCTTTACCGCCACTGGGTTGCTCCGTTGACGGAGAGGGTGCGGCTGATGTGGAGGTACGGTGGCCCATCAGACCCTGATCATGCGTCGCTGGAGGAGCTACCGGACGACGAGGTCTGGAGCCACCTCGACCGGGTGCTATATCTGAAGCCCAAAGAGAAGGTCGATGGAAAGGCCGGACCTCTCAATGCCTCGGTGGTGTCCAAACTGGTATGCTCCCTTCTCCTTACTCTGTGTTCTTTTCCCCTTTGCTTTCTTACTTTTTTATTTTGAGTCACCTATTTTGTAGGGACTTGATGCTTACAAGTCTCGGCCGTACCTCCCAAAGGGATCAGAGGGCGTGGCTTGGCAGGCTGCCCAGAAGGAGGTGGCAGATGCCAAGAAGAAGAAGAAAGCCGAGGTGGCTCGGTGGAAGTATGAGAAGGAGAAGGAGATCGCCCAACGCGTGAAGGCCGGGGAAAATAAGAGCGACGTCGATCCAAAGCTCAAGTTGGAGGATCCCACAGATGTGGATGACATGGTTTTCTCCGAGGAGGAGGAAAGCCGGGAGGTCGTTGTGACCTCGGTAGAGCATCACGACCCTATGACGATGTCTGTTGGAAGTGAGCAGGAGGCGGAGAGGCGCGCCGTGGTTCCCATGCTGAGGAAGCATGTGGCGAGCACGGATGCCGCCGGTGAACAGGAGGCAAAGCGGACGCGGTCACCGCACCCCTCGGTGGCATCACCGGTCTCGTCCCCGCCTGCCGTGGGCGCGGCCGAGCAAGCTAGGCGGTCAGAGGAGCGGGCTTGCACCCGTGCGTTGTTGGGACCAATGCCAGCGTGGGACTTGTAGCGGGAGGATACCCCGCCTGCTACTCCGGTCGGTGCATCCCGGGCCAAAGGTCGCGGTGACCCATAGGCCGGGCAGGATCCGGTTGGGATAACTCCACCCCCGGCTGAAGTGAGGGGGCATGGGTCGCAGCCTGGGAGCGGTCCTCGCCCTATGGGCCCATCGACATCGGGTCTTGGTTTTAGAGTCGTGCCGCTTACCTCCCGATATGTTTTTCTTTGTTTCTTTTTGATCTTGCTGTTGAGTCTTTTTGGAGTATGAATGACCTGTACTTTTTATCAGCGGTCGGACAATGATAGGGTTGAGCATTGCCCCAACTCCCATGCAGGAGGTTTGGAGGCCCACCCTGCAGCGTGCCGTGGCGAGCGACGGGGGGAACAGGGTGGTGGCGGTGAGTCCTTCCCTTCCAGGAGTGGTGCTCCTCGGGTTGGTTGCTAGTACGGTGGTAGCGGTGATGATGGTGCTAGCGACGATCCCGGTGGTGATGGCGGGGGCTTCGCTGGAGGTGTCCCTTGTGGCCCCTCCTCCACCGGCTGTGGTGGAAGAGGACAGGGAGACCGAGCTCCCTATCACACCGGGCAGAGGGCTGCATGACTCACCCTCATGGTCGGAGCCGAAGGCGCCAGAGGGAGATGCAGACGAGACGGAGTTGGAATGCCTGTCGGTGGCCCATGAAACCGAGGTGGTGGAGATCCCTTCCGTCGATGAAGCTGATGATGTGGTGGAGCTACCGGCGCCATCGTGGGAACTGGCAGTGGTTCGATCGGAGGCTATGCCCTCCGGCAGGCTGGAGGAGGGTGACCTAGAGTGGCCCTGCCTCGAGGACCCATCAAAGGTTTGGTTCATCCTTTAGGATTCCTAGGAGTGTCAGCTCTAGGACATCCTTGGGGGGAAGGGACTCACCATGGAGTCTGATCTCGCCAAGCTATCGGTGAAGCTCGAGGATGCCCAGGAGAGGGTCAAGTCCGCCCAGCAGTTGGTCAAGGTTGACCTGTAGCTCACCGCGGAGGTGAGTTTCCCATGTTTGTCCTTGACCTCTTAGTCTCTTGTTGGCTGCCTCAGCATGCTTGCTTCTCATTTTTGTAGGGTATGTAGGAGATGTCATCCCGCAAGTCCTGTTTTCCTCCGGATGGAGCATGCTCAGATGGCCAAGCTTGAGCGTCAGCTAGAGTCTGCCTACAGCGAGTCTTAGGACTAGGTGGTCGAGGTGACTGTGGTGTGGGCGGAGGAGCAGCGTGTGGTGGAGCGGGTGATCGCCACCGAGCGGGGGCTTGAGGCGACGAAGGCCCGCTAGGTAGAGACCGAGGCAGGGCTACGGAAATCCTTAGCGGACACCAAGGCAACGCTCCAAAAATCCCTAGAGACCCTTGAGTCAGAGCGGAATGCCCTAGAGTTAGAGCGAAATGCCCTAGAGTCGACGCGAAAGGCCCTAGAGTCAGAGCGAAAGGCTCGGTCAGAGGCAGACCAGGAAGTGCTCGCGCTTCAGGGCTGGGTGATGGGGACAGAGGAGGCGAACGCCCGGCTGTGCGAGCAGGTGGCCCGGCAGGCGGAGGGACTCTCTGCCCTCGAGAACTTCCACCTCAGTATGTACCTTCTCTGTTTTTTCATCATGTTGGTTTCTTCCTTTGGCTTGTTTCTGAGCTTGTTGCCCTTCCTCTAGAGCTAGGCGGAAAGGTAAAGTCATTAGAGCGGAACCTGGAGACAGTCAAGGCGACATTTGGCCAGAATGCGGAGGTGCTAACCAAGTCCCTTGAGGAGCAACATGCTCTTGAGGGGGATCTTGACCAGATCCATAATGTTGCCCAGCTCATCGTGTCGGAGGTCTTTGGGTCGACGCTAAGTACTAGCGTGCCCGCCATCCAGCTGGCGGAGGTCCTGGATGAGGTCTGGGCCCTCATCACACATGGGTTGTTCTATGGAGCGTCGGGGGTGTTGACTTCGGTGGCGATGTACCACCCGAACCTAGACTTCGCCACTATCTGCAGTGGGTATGCCAATGGCTTAAGCATGGAGGACATCCATTCGCTCGGGGAGAGCTTGCTGCCGCATGCAAGGTTGGTGGCAAAGCAAGTCTCTACGCAGTGGGTGATGGATGCCCGCCGTGAGGACATGGCCAGAAGCGTGCGTCGGGGGGACGTCGCCCAGCCTATGGATGGCACAGAGCCTAGGTCCGAAGTGGACATCGCCCCGCCTTCAACTGAGCCAAATGTCGTCCCGCCGGGGAGTGAGCAGCCCGTGCCTTTGCCGGTCGCACAAATAGTAGATGCCACCGGGCAGTCCCAATAGCTTGTAAAGTATAAGTTGTTTAGCAGATGTAAAAAGTTAAGTTTGTGGGGGAGCCCCCGTGTAAACGTTCTTGTGTACTCAATGACTACAATCGGTTTCGTTTTTTGTGATGGAGTCACTCCGTTCAGGGAAGCTTGTCCCATTCATTCCTTAGTTTTACCTTAGCATAATTTTGTTTTTTATTCTTTCTTTTTCATACTTGCCCATTCGTCCCATAGGCTGCAACCTTAGGAGCCCAGGGCGTGGCCCACGAGGCTCAGCTGCTCGTAACCGTAGGTAGAGGCGGGGTGCGATCGGTCGGAATATTTTAAAGCAAAGCTACATAAGGTAATTTAAAGGAACGAACTACCCTTTTGTTTGGGTAGGAAGGAGTTTCACCATATGATAGTAAAGGAAAAGAGAGGTAGTAGTGCATCCCCATGGAGCCCCCGAGCGACCCGGGCCGAAAGTGTTCGAGTCGGGGCGCTTTTATAGGAGCAAACATTAAGTAAACAATGGTAAGACTGAATTTTAGGGGTAGAAACGACATAGCTGTTCCAAGCGTTGGTGAGAATGTCATCGTTGTCGTCCTTTAGTCGGTAGGCGTCCGGTTGGATCACCTCGACCTTCAGTCGTCCAGATCCTTGCCCGCTATGCCCCCTTTCTTGGCCGCTGCTTCTTCACCTTTTTCTTCCTTCAGCCCACCGGCCTATCGTAGAAGGCGCTTGAGGAGCTCGCAGTCCTTATAGAGGTGTTTGATCGGGTAGGCGTGGTTGGTGCACGGGATCTCCATGAGCTCGTGGAAGTGGCTCGGAAGGTCCTACTGGGACTGCTTGCCCGTGTGATCAGCCGTGGCGACCAACGCGGAGTTGGCTGGTCGGCGGTGGTCTTTTCTGTTCTTTTTCCCCCTCTGCATGGAGGGGCCCTCGTCCTGATCTTGGCGCTTGGCCTTGCCTTTGCCTCGGCCTCTGTTGGAGCGCTATGGGAGTGGCGCTCTCTGGATGCGTCGAACAAAGGCTCATGGTCTTGGGCCATCCGGGCTAGGACTCCGGTTGCTGCTGCGAGCGTCTCGGTTCGACCCGAGCCACTCGTGTACAACTGATCGGTGTGGAGCAGTTGCCAACTTAAGACGAGGCGCAGATGCGTCCTCCTGTGCTGCGCTTGGCGGCTGTAGCGGTGAGCGAGTGGAGCAATTCGTCTAGTGCGTCCCCACTCCCCTAGTGGGGAGAGAGGCCGTGAGTCGGTGTCACGATGTGGAGCTCTCCGCCTGTTGAACGGCGATGGTCTCCACTAGTGCCCGAAGGTTCCGGTGGATCGCCTGTTCCTAGGGGTCGTTCGGCTTGGGAAGGCCGCGCAAAAGCATCGCTGCAGCATCGATGTTCTGATTGGCCCGAGCGAACTATGGGGGATCATTCCCCCTATCCATGGTGTAGCGCTGGACCCGACGGGCATGACCCCGGGCGTCGCTCGCCGGTTTATGCGCACAGAGCGTAGTGTGGGGCGCCAAGCGCGCTGGCGCAGTCGGCGGCTGGTTCAACCGCTGTTGTCGTAGCTCCTCACCATGCTTCTGTGTGATCACGGGGGTCTCCACACGAGGGTCCAGAGGGGTGTGAGTCTGTAAGGACTCTGTTACCACCGGTGGCTGTCCCAGAGCGTCCGCCATAGCGCACTCCCAGGACGGACGGTAGCTAGGCATCACGTCGCTGATGCTGGAGCCATCACTCTCAACATCGTTATCCATGAGGTCGAGGAAACAGGTGGGAGCATAGCTCGCCATCCTCACGAATTCGAACATGAGAGGGGATGGCGCCGACATCCTTCGGAGCCCCCGGGCGTACGCGTCCGCGGGAGACACGAGGCCGTAGGGGAACTGGTCACATGGCGGTCGCGGCAGGGACAACGGGGTCCCTCTGGATAATCAGCGGAAGATAGAGAATAGCAAGTAAATAACATGTACATTACTCACAGCGGGGTTTGAGCAGAGAGTTTGCTCGGAATGAAGCGCAGATGCCTCGTTGCTGAAGTCGTCGTGCATACCGGAGCCGATGGAGGGCGCCCCTCCGATGGGCGCCGTAACGAGTGCCTCCTCGCGGAGGTGTAGTACGCCGAACTGGTCGACGATGAAGTCTAGGCTTCCAAAGAGGAAGGCCTAGGACGGCTCGGAGATGGGTGGAACCCATATCCCAACGGGTGGGAGTGCGGGAAACTCCAGTGAGCCGAAGCGAGTCGTATCGCCTGAGCCTGCCATGGCAAAGGTGGGTGAAAAGTGGGCCATCTGATGACCAAAAAGTGTTGAACGTACATCGTCTTCCCCACGGACGGCGCCAACTGTCAGTGCAGAAAGTGACCAACATGTAAATATTTATAGTTTTGTCGTATGTTGTGATCGAAGGTGGCCTAGCACTCAATGACGCAGGGTTTATACTAGTTCAGGCAACATGCCCTACGTCCAGTTTAAGTCGATCGGTGACTCTATTCCTGAGCCCAGGTGCTCGAAGTTTGCAGTGGGGTTACAAACGAGAAGGAGAAAGATGGGAGGTACAAGAGGTCCGGTCAGACTCCGGTCGGAAGGGCCGAGAGTGACGGGAGCCCCGCTATGAGCTAAGTGTTCGAGCGTGTGCTAGTGGTTTGAACCTAGTGGCTCTGCTGTTGTGTAGTAGTGAACTTGATCGATCTCAATGAATCCTATCTGTTGGAAGGAAGCGCATCCCCTTTTATAGATGAAGGGGATGGCCTTACAAGTGAGAGGGAAGGAGTACGTTCGCTGCTAAGTCTTGATGCCCATGCCGGTGGGTACAAGACGATGGTAGGCGCCCACAACACTTGTGGATGTCATATGCACATGGGGGGTTGTGTTGTCTTCTTCGGGTATGGCAGACGTCGACGCCTGCTACACTGTTGATACCTGGAGGCATGCAAGGGGTTTTACCATGTTCACCTGCTACGGTAAATGCCGGCGCCCACAACACTGTCGGTGCCCAGAGGCATGTGGGGGGAGCCTTACTAAATGGGAGTTAATGGCGCCCACAATACTGTAGGGGAAAATGTCGGCACCTACAACACTGCTCGGGCTCTGCCATGCCAGGGAGGTCGCAGAGTACTGTTTTCTGCAAGTGTACAGGGTACGATCCTCGATATTACGGTTTGACTTGTGCGCCCTGCCTTACTTTCTCCGTCCGTTTCCTGGTCCTTACCGAGCGGGCGTCCCCGGTCAGTTGGTTCCAGTCGGCTCTGATCGCGCTAGTCGGAGAAGAGTAGTGAGCAGGGGTTTGGAGCATCCCCGGTCGGAGACGGAAGTGGTGTTTTGGTTAGGCCTTTCGGCCGGAGAGGTCGTCTAGAGGCAGGCTGGAGACCGAAGCGAGCGCTCCGGTCGGAGAGGCGGGTCGGAGTCGGAAGCGGCCGCCATTCCTCCTCGGCCAGGCCTTCCGGTCGGAGATTGGATCGCCCTTTTGGCCTGTCGTTTAGGCTCTTGGGCCGGCCCAACAGCTGCGCGTTCGTTCACAGCGTTTGTTTGCTGGGCTGAACCTTTGCAGGGAAGCTGGTCTATGTGGGACCCTTGGTTTATGAACTCGACAGTAACCTTAGTGAATTATTATGAAATTTCTATTTAAAAAATAAAAACAAATTAAAATTCATGTTCCTCTTATTTTTCTTGCTAAATTCTCTAGCGACTAGGAACTGGGATACACAATTCGGTGTTTTGGAATTCAAGATACAGAAGTTGTTGGACCATAGTTTTTTTCTCACAAAATCTCTAAACTTTTGGAGTTGCTCTTATATCACTTTAGCTACAGAAGCTCTACACAATTCGGTGTTTTGGAATGCTAGATATGAAGATACTTTTGGAGTTGCTCTTATATCACTTTAGCTACAGAAGCTCTGTGTGAGTCCTGAACATATGCATCGGGTCTCTATGACTCACTTCGTGTTCATTCCAAAACATCGATCGGGTCTCTATGCTCTAGAACGAAGATAATGTAAAGCTTCTTCACGAGCCTCCCCGATTGTCTATTTTCTATTATACTTTCCCGTTGGTATTAAAATGCTTGTACACTTCAGAATCTAGTTTTCTTTTTTATATTTAACGATGCCCATTTTTTCATTAATAATGACCAATTTTCCTCATTTACTTAATGCTTTATTTGTTTTTTAAGGTACATGTCTTTAACCTTCCCTTTCCATCAAGGTAGAATTTAAATTAGGTGAATCAAGTGCTAAGGCTAGAGAAACTTTGAACTATTGCCAAAGAGCATGAACCATCAGAGGCCAAGTACACAATAATATATCACATTGATCCTAATTTCCCCTCTTAGTAGCAAGATCCAAGTTAATTAACAAGCTAAAAATCGCCATACTTATGTGAACCATTTATTTCACATGTTTGCCCATGTGGATAATCTCTCAATAAATCAGAAGAAGTTTCACAATCTTTTAATCGACCAATTAAAACATGACTAAACAAAATTCATCAGAAAAGTTTCGAAACCTTCTAATTAGCCAATTCTTTTGTATAGATTTTGCAAACTTCAAAACAGATAAGTAATCCTGTGCCAGTTACTCTCACTGGGAAGAGAAAAAATTTGTCGGATCAAATTGGGGCTAATATTTCTGTATACGTGGCAACCAGAGAAGAGAACATGAGAGTTAGAGTTGAGAACCAACAGAACTCAGAAAATTTTTGGCGGCCAAAACTGGCGCCATTGAAACCGAAACGCTGTTCTCATCCCTTCTCGACCCAAACTGGCGCCATTGGCGGCCAAAATCTCGGGATATCTAACTATTTGCCACTTTTATGGTGGCTACCTCTCCATTTGCCAACTTTATCGTGCTAATTACAAAATTGCCCGAGAAAACAGTAACCTTGCTAATATTTTACCATTTTCGCTGACGTGGCACGCCACTTCAGCGTACCAGCATGGAACTTGACGTCCCCGTGTGCGGAGCTAAACGGCGCTAGCAACTCCCAGTCAGTCCCATCTCTCTGCTAGTGGAGCCCAGTTATCAGTTCTTCTTGCGCGTGAGGAAGCAGTCGAAGGTGCCGGCCAGGCGTCGCGCTTGGTGAGCTTCTCCTTCTGCTTCTGCTGCTGCCGCCATTGTTGTTCCCACTTGGTGGTCTGATTGGAAAAAGCTGCTCCTTCTGCTTTGCCAACATCACCGGGTACTCCGTGCTCTCCGGCCTCGCCATGGGCATGGAGCCCATATGCGGGCAGGCATTCGGCGCGGGCAACTTCTCGCTGCTCGGAATCACCATGCAGAGGACAGTGCTGCTGCTCATCGCAGCGGCCGTTCCCATCGGTGGCCTGTGGATGCACATGCGGCCTCTCCTCCTCCTCTGCGGCCAGGACACCGGCATCGCGGCGGTCGCCGAGACCTACATCCTGGCGTCGCTCCCGGACCTCGTCCTCCAGGCGTTCATCCACCCTGTGCGGATATACCTCCGGGCGCAGTCCATCAACCTCCCGCTCACGGTCTGCGCCGCGCTCGCCATTGCCATCCACCTCCCCATCAACTACGTCCTCGTCACCGTCCTCGGCCTCGGCATCAGGGGGGTGGCATCCGCCTCCGTGCTGGCCAACCTGAACCTCCTCCTCTTCCTCCTCGCTTACATCTTCTTCAAGGGCGTCCACAGGCGCACCGGCGGCTTCGTGCTCTCCCGCGAGAGCTTCCGCGGCTGGGGCGAGCTCGTCAGCCTGGCGCTGCCGAGCTGCGTCAGTCAGCGTCTGCCTCGAGTGGTGGTGGTATGAGATCATGCTGCTGTTGTGCGGCCTGCTGCTGAACCCGCAGGTCACGGTGACGTCCATGGGCATCCTGATCCAGACCACGTCGCTCATCTACATCTTCCCCTCCTCCCTCGGCATCGGCGTGTCCACCCGCGTCAGCAACGAGCTGGGCGCGAACCGCCCCGAGGAGGCGAGCCGCGCCGCCACGGTGGGGCTCATGCTCGGCTTCGCCTTCGGCGGCTTGGCCTCCGCGTTCGCGTTCGCGTTCGCGTTCGTGGTGCGGAACGTGTGGGCGAGCATGTTCACGGCACGGTGCGCATGCTGCTGGTCATCGGCCGCACGGACTGGGCGTGCGAGGCCAAGCGCTCGAGGCAGCTCACCGGAGCCAAGGACAGCGACGACAAGGCTGGCGGAGACGAGAAGTCGCGCCTGTTGCTTGGTGACACGGACATCGAGCAGCTTTTTCCAATCAGGCCACTTGATCTTATTGTTACTAGTGCTTGCTGTTTGTTTTCTTCCTTCTCGGTGGATGGATGCGGATATAGATCGGTGGACAATGCACAATATATGTGCTAGCCAGCAGGAGTTAGTCCAACGTGCTAGGAAAAAACTGCAGACGAGGGAAGGAAGGACGTTGTTGACATGGCAGCACTACACATGAGCTAGGACGAGAAGAAGAAGAGGAAGACAAGCAAGATGGCACCCAGCTCGGACGCTTGTCTGCCAAGCATCTTATCTTCAGAGTTTTCCGACACACACACACGCATGGTTTCGTATACTCATAGTATATTCTGACATGACAACAACAACGTGAACAAGAGAGAGGTAGAGCAGTGTAGTGCCTGCATGGACGTACACAAGCTAGATGATGGATCCACAGCAGCTGCTTAGCTTAGGCGTCCGATCCATCCACCATCAGTTCTGTACCGTACTGTGCTTTTGGTCAGCGGAGACGGACGGGCGCCGTTGGTCAGCGGAGACGGAGGCGTTAACTTCCACGCTGGCGCGCTGATATGGCACGATACGTCAGCGAAAATGGCAAAATATTAGCTTACTGTTTTCTCGGGTAATTTTGTAATTGGCACGGTAAAGTTGGCAAACGAAGAGGCAGCCACCGTAAGAGTGGCAAATAGTTAGATATCCCCCAAAATCTCTCTCTCAGATCCACTCACCTCTCCCCGAGCTTCCTCTGCGCCAGCCCACCATGATCCCCATCTGTGAAGGGGCACGGGGCCGATAACGGGCTCCGGCGTGATGGCGCAAGGGCCGCGCGGACGGGCGGCGGCGCGGTGGACGGGCTGCAGCGCGGCTGCACCGGGAGACGCGGGGCGGTGGACTGGCGGCGGCGTGGTGGCTCACGGGCCGTGCGGACGAGCGGGGGGCGCGACGGTCGGGAGCTGCAAGATGAAGGACCAACTCACGTGGATGGATCCTATTATTCCTTTCGCCTCCCATCCGAGCCGGCTACTTGCTCCGCCGACCCGCCGACAGCCGTGGATGCCGGAGTCCTGCGCGCAGGGGGTCTCGCTCACGCGACGGCCCTCACATGGCTGCTGCTGCAGGGGCTCACGCCACCTGATGCGTGCGGCTCCACAGCTTGACCGGCAGTAGGCACCCCAAAGGTTTGAATCCTTGTATTGCTCTAAAAAATTTCTCAATCAAATGTCCTGCTATTGCATTTTCAGTTTTGCTTTCTTCGCAATATGGCTCATTTTACTTTCAGATTCTGATATCCGGTTAGAACAATTGTACTTTCTGATATCAGGTTAGAACAAATGTACTTTCTAATATCATGTCGGCCAAAAAAGGTTAGAAGATCCGAAAATGCACTTTGTTTTCCAGAGGCTGATGTCAGGTTAGAACAAATGTTTCAATCAATGATATCAGGTTGACTGAACAAATTAATCCTTCACTCCTTCAGTAGCTCACTTTTGTGTCATGCTCTTATATTATATCAACCCTAGTACTCGTCCTGTTCTTCGACACATTAGAAAACAAAAAAAAAATTATATTTGCAAAAATTCCCATGTGCATGTAGCATACCACTGGTTCATTTATCCCTTTTCCCTTTTTCTTGTGAGTTGCTAAGTAAACCTTTGCTCTATGTGGCTGTTTTTTTTTCAGGATCAGCTTGCCTCTGAAAAAATAACAGTAAAGGAAAAGTAAGAAGAATCATATATAATTGTTTTAAACAAAAGATGACTCACCATGTCCTCAGACCAACGAGCATAACTCTTTGTACCTGCTGTATGTGTTGTCTTCTTCATTTCACAACTTATTTTGTTCTTCTCACTAAGGGTCCTCAGACCAACGAGCATAGTTTTTCGTGCAGCTATCACTGCTGGTTCTATCAAGCATCTGTAGTATATCATTTTTCAACGCTTTAGGTACATATGCAAGTCAGTGGTAATACAATTAAGAATGCTACTGGTAGGTTCCTAGTTCTAATTTCAGAGCTGATGCTGATGAATCACCTGTGCATGCCAGCAGCCTGTTGGTTCTCTTTGTGCATATTTTGGCATGTATTAAAATGTTGTAGGCCATTCTCAGTGAAATAACAGAGCAGCAGGCAAGTCTGCTCACTTGATCTGCACACCGCCGGCTGGCCGGAGTTAGTGGAAGGTTAGCTGTGTGTAACGATCATGGTGCATATAGTCACATGTAGCTAGCTTGTGTACATAACTACATATAACATATCCTAAGTGTTTGAGAAATGAGAACAGCAAAGGGTCTGTTTGGTTGGCCTGATGCTGGGCTCTTGCATCCACGTATGCGTAGAATCTCTTAGGGAAGTGCATTTGGTAGCTGGCATGTACTCACAGTCACTTCTTTGATTTAGTAGTACTACAACTCAGTCATTTTGTAGTCCTATCATTCCTTCTCAAAATTCAGATTGGTGAAATTGACATCTTTGCTTAGTGAATATATACTGGTCTGCTGTGTTCTGCAGAGTAGGAGCTCACGCTTCACCTGGTTTTTGCCGAAGAGATCCTACTGTTAATACTGAAAATGAAATAGTGTTATAAGAATTTGGCTATTGTATCAGAGTTCTTGCTATATGGCTATAGTATATGCTCCTGAATGTAAGCTAGTACAAATAACTACTGCAGTAACTTTTCAATCTTATCTCGTATCTCTTGTGTGAATGCAGGCAGTGGGTTTCTCATATTAGAACCTTGGAATCTTACATCTTTTACTGCCAGATTTGTGTTCAGCAGTGGTTTTGACCACGAGTTGCAGGTCTGAAATTTCACCATACTTGATAAATGTACACCCTGGAACTGACTCAATCATGATTTATGTGTGGTCCTTTGGTCTGCCTAAATTGCTTCACTGAATTTATAAACCATCTGCAAGTGAAAGCACAAACCAATACTATACTGAATTATTAGATTTTAGTTGTGATACTGATCAGTTATTTAAGGTCATTACAAAAGGTCAAGTACTCATTCTTAGGTCTGCTGAACTAAGCTGAAAACTATTGAGAGAAACCATGTTCACTTCTGGAATACAAGATGACAACATGAAAATATCAAGCATCAATGGAAAGAGAAGTTCTGAATATCATCAATTTTTTTGTTGTCTTTGATACACAAATAACAGGCATGTTAGCATATGATACGCTCAGAGATGTGGGCTGTCCTATGTAGCTTTAAACTAATGTATTAACAAGGATACTGTAAGTTCTTGTCCAGTCTGGTAGACATAATTTTGATAACATTTATTGGCTCTCTTGATCCTGGTAGTGATAGTTGAATGGACTGTCCACTGCTCATATAAAAAATCAATACTGTTAATTGTGAATTATAAAGCTTAAAATCGATTTACACATATGCCTCTCTTTTGTAGAGAGAAGGGCATATATGCAGCTAAAATATGTATCCAGTTAAGCTGAATGGGATTGGCAACTATAAGGGCTAAAGTGTTTATCTGACTTCTTTTCCTCAGTTTGCTGTGTTCATTAGATTCTCTTATACATAATCTAATGAAGCTGGTAGGGCCCTTTCCGTAAACAATTTTAATCTTGCTCCCTGCATATACATAATTTATTTATGATTGCATCTTACAAGTTGAATTTTTGCTGCAAGAGTTATCTAACTAAGTTTCCTTTGGTCAACTCTTCTCATTTCCTAAATATCTTTAGCCCTATGCGACTTCCTAATAAACTTTTCATTTTACAGTTTCAGCAAGGATGCATAGTCTCAAGAAGTGATACAACAACTTTAGTGCCTACCAGCTGCAGCCATCTGTTTATGTATATGGGATCACTAGCTACTCGGTGTTTGGTGTTGAATAAACCTTCCACTATGTTAACTAGTGGCTGTTGGTAGTCTATTCGGGGACAATTAATGAGAGGCCAGGAAAGGAAATTTTTTCTAGCCATGTTACTACAAGAGGTAGCTTGATAATTGTTATTATTACGAGATGGTCCTTTTGCAGCTCGCTATTACAGATCAAAGCTCAAGATAAACAGTGCACTGTCAATGCTGGTAGTTTATTGCTTCTTTCTTTTTTTTTTAACGAGCTGTGATGTGATATTTGCCCAATTTATATTGACACAAACCACCTTTGATTCATTTCCCCATCAACATTGAATGCTATCTGCCATGTTTAGTTGTGTCTTGAACTCCTTGGTGGTCTCCTAGATGTTTGTATGATTTCCTGTCTAGAATAGCTAATAATATTACTGAAAGTCCTTGGTGGTCTACTATTGATACTTGTGGCCCAACTATATCTTTCAGTCTCTTGCAACGTAAAACTTTTGATGCAACAATGACCATGTGACACAGCGAATCACTAAACCGATGTAATAGCAGTCACCTATTGCATCAGAGTTTGGCATTATCAATCCGATGCAATAGTACTTCCTACTTGCACCCATATTCTAAACCAATGCAATATCTCTTACCCCCTGTTTGGATGTAGATATTGGGCCTCTGGATTTGGAATCGGTATTGTGAAGCTGCCAATTCCACTGTTTGGATGGTTAAGAATTCGGAGTTGGAATTCGAACCCAATACCAATCGGTATTGGCTATACCTGCCCATTTAATCTCCAAAACAGAGCCCCAAGGCTTCGTATTGTCTGGCATTTGTCCCCTGCCCTGACCCCGACACACAGGCCCGACACTGAGGTCGCCCCCAACCTAGCCGCCCTCGACCCCGATGCGGAGGGTGCCCCGACTCGTCGCCCCCAACTCGACGTAGAGGCCCGACACGCAGGCGACTGAAAGGTCCTAATATGGCTAGAGGGGGGGGTGAATAGCCTATTTAAAATTCTACAAATCAATTAGAGCAATTTGATTAGTAAGACAAATAGTGAAATACAAACTTGCTCTAGCTCTACGAGGGTTGCAAGTCACCTATCCAACAATTCGAGTTGCAATGATTACTAGACACACAACTTGCTATAATACTACTCACTAAGAGCTCTCAATCTTGCTACACTAAAAAGCTCCACTAGATGAACTTAAATAACAAAGCAAGCTCTCAATTCTAATTACACTAAAGAGCTTGCCACACTTAGTTTGCAAGAATATAAAAGAGTGAGTAGGGTGATTATACTACCGTGTAGAGGGATGAACCAATCACAAGATGAATATGAAATCAATCACCGAGAGAATACCAAATGGCAAGAGACAATCGATTTTCTCCCGAGGTTCACATGCTTGCCAACATGCTACGTCCCTGTTGTGTCGACCAACACTAGGTGGTTTGACGGCTAAGAGGTGTTGCACAAACCTCATCCACACGATTGGACACCGCAAGAACCTACCCACAAGTGAGGTAACTCAATGACACGAGCAATCCACTAGAGTTACCTTTCGGCGCTCTACCGGGGAAGGTACAAATCCCCTCACAATCACTGGAGATGGCCACGAACAATCACCAACTCGTGCCAATCCTCCACCGCTGCACCAAGCCGTCTAGGTGGTGGCAACCACCAAGAGCAACAAGCAAAATCCACAGCAAAACACGAATACCAAGTGCCTATAGATGCAATCACTCAAGCAATGCACTTGGATTCTCTCCCAATCTCACAATGATGATGGATCAATGATGGAGATGAGTGGGAGAGCTTTGGCTAAGCTCACAAGGTTGCTATGTCAATGCAAATGGCCAAGAGGGTGAGCTTGAGCGAGCCATGGGGCTTAAATAGAAGCCCTCACAAAATAGAGCCATTGGGCTCCTTACTGCACTGAACATGGGCCGACCGGACGCTCCGGTCAGATTGACCGGACGCTGGACCTTAGCATCCGGTCGTGCGATGTGCGCCACATGTCATCGGCTTCAAATGCCGATCACCCGATTTCAACGGTCAAGTGATGACCAGACGCGTCAGTTAGAAAGTGACCGGATGCTGGATCTCAGCGTCCGGTCGTTTCCAGTAAGGTTCCAAATGCAACATTTCACGACCGGACGCGTCCAGTCATGCCTGACCGGACTCACCCAGTGTCCGGTCACACAACGTCTCCTCTGTGCACCTCACGTTAGCGTACGTCAGCGCTGACCGGACGCACCCTGCTAGCGTCCGGTCACAGAGCGACTCAGCGTCCGGTCATTTGACCGATGCCAGCGTCTTCGCTGTTACACCTGACCGGACACGCCGATCCAACCGAGGCCAGCGTCTGGTCACTTCTAGTGACCTCTGTCTTTTCTATCTAGGGCACCGGTGGCACCGTCGGACTGTCCGCACTCTACAGGCGGACACTCCGCCGGTGGAGTTTCTTACCCTTGCACCCAAACTTCACCACCCTTGATCAAATGTGCCAACCACCAAGTGTATCACCTTGTGCACATGTGTTAGCATATTTTCATAAATATTTTCAAGGGTGTTAGCATTCCACTAGATCCTAAATGCATATGCAATGAGTTAGAGCATCTAGTGGCACTTTGATAACCGTATTTCAATATGAGTTTCACCCCTCTTAATAGTACGGCTATCGATCCTAAATGTGATCACACTCACTAAGTGTCTTGATCACAAAAACAAAATGGCTACTATCATTTATACCTTTGCCTTGAGCCTTTTGTTTTTCTCTTTCTTTTTTTCCAAGTTTAAGCATTTTATCATCACCATGCCATCACCATCGTCATGATATTCGCCATTGCTTCATCACTTGGAGTAGCGCTACCTATCTCATAATCACTTTGATAAACTAGGTTAGCACTTAGGGTTTCATCAATTAACCAAAACCAAACTAGAGCTTTCAATCTCCCCCTTTTTGGTAATTGATGACAACCCTTTCACAAAGATATGAATTGTAATTTAATTGAATCCATGTTGCTTGTCCAAGCATATTTACCATGTGTAAAAGAATATAGACAAGTTTCATAAACTCCAAATGGTAGCAATTGCTCCCCCTACATATGTGCTAAGAGTTTGGATTGTAGCTTGCACATATGCTTAGATAGGAAATATAGGAGACAATTTCTACCATATGATGCTAAGGTATAAGAGATGGACCTTTGAAGCGTGATACCAATCGGAGTGCACCAATATACCATCCTTAGCACCATTAGTAACTAGACATACACAAAAACTAGAATACCTCATGATATCAATATTACAAGCAGGGGTCTAGTTTCCATAGAATGAACATAGGTCTAGTTACTTTAGCCTATGCATGCTAGTTTTTCATTTCAACATTCAAACCTACAACTAGCATACACCACACAAGCATGGATATTGAAATTAAAGACTTGTGCCATGCAAGCAAATATGTGAAATGCCCATTCAAATGCAACATACAAGTTCATGAGCTTGCTCCCCCTACTTGTGTGCTCAAAAAATTTTAATTGATCCCTTTCCTTTATCATATCTCTCCCCCTATGTTAAATAAAATACTCCCCTATCACTCATATCTTTGTTTCTCTCCCCCTCTGTCAACAATTAGCACAAAAGGTGAGCTCAAATTATAGATAGGTTGGGGTGAAACCATGTGAAATGAGGATCATTTTCCTAATTTGGTTCAATCTAGATTACTTGCAAAAGATGTTTAACTCGGTTTGATCCAAGGACAAGCTTCTTCACACCTCCAAATAAGGGTTATCTTGTACCATGTTGAGTTAAACACTTATAGCTTATTTTCTAGATCAAACACTAGGTTTACAAGCCCACAAACATGTCATATGCTACCACTAGATTATTTCAAACATACAAGCAATAGTGGTACCATACAAGCATCAAATTCATTTGATTTTCATGAATGAGCCTATTCAAATGTGAAATATGTCTAGATGCACTAATTATGTCCTTAGCAAGGATGTATGCCATGCCAATCAACTTTTACCTTGGATTGCTCGAAGGAGAGGCATGTCATATAATTGGGGGTGCATCAACACATATTGGAGAAGTCAAGTATGTTCAATTCATTCCTTAGCTTGCAAAACCTCTTCTCATCAAGTGGCTTGGTGAAGATATCGGCAAGTTGATCTTCGGTGCCCACACTCTCAATGCAAATGTCCCCTTTTTGTTGGTGATCTCTTATGAAATGATGGCGGACATCAATATGCTTTGTTCTTGAGTGTTGAACCGGGTTGTTGGTGAGTTTGACGGCACTCTCATTGTCACATAGCAATGACACTTGCTTGAATTTGATTTCAAAATCACTCAAAGTAGCCTTCATCCAAAGTAATTGAGCACAACAACTTCTGGCTGAAATGTACTCCGCTTTGGCGGTTGAAAGTGCTACACTATTTTGTTTCTTTGATGACCAAGACACAAGTGATCTTCCCAATAGTTGACATGTGCCTGATGTGCTCTTTCTCTCAACTTTGCATCCCACATAATCGGAGTCCGAATATCCAATCAACTCAAATCTTGCTCCTTTGGGATACCACAATCCAACATTTTATGTATGCTTCAAGTACCTCAATATTCTCTTTGTTGCTTTCAAATGACTTTCTCTTGGTGAAGCTTGGAATCTAGAACACATGCATACACTAAACATCACATCTGGCCTTGATGCGGTCACATAGAGTAGGATTCTAATCATAGACCAATACATCTTTTGATCCACCATGTTGCCACTAGCATCACTATCCAAGCTTCCACTTGTCCCCATTGGTGTACTAATAGCTTTACTATCATCCATTCCAAACTTCTTGAGCATGTCCTTGATATACTTGCCTTGACTCACAAATGTGCCATTCTTCATTTGCTTGATTTGAAGACCAAGGAAGTAGCTAAACTCTTCAATCATGGACATCTCAAACTCACTTGCCATCATCTTGCCAAACTCCTCGCAAAAATCTTGATTTGTTGACCCAAATATAATATCATCAACATAGATTTGCATTACAAACAAGTCATTTCTAAGCTTCTTGGTGAAGAGAGTAGTGTCAACCTTTCCCATCTTGAATCCCTTAGAGAGTAGGAAATCTCTCAATCTCTCATACCATGCTCTAGGTGCTTGTTTCAATCCATACAAATCCTTTCTCAACTTGTAAACATGGTTGGGTTTCTTTTCATCTTCAAAACCGGGAGGTTGTTCAACATAAACAAGCTCATTGATGTATCCATTGAGAAATGCACTCTTCACATCCATTTGGTATAACTTGATGTTGTGGGCACAAGCATAGGCTAACAAGATTCTAATTGCTTCTAATCTTGCAACCGGGGCATATGTTTCTCCAAAGTCAAGACCTTCAACTTGGGTGTAACCTTGAGCCACTAATCTTGCTTTGTTCCTTATTACTATCCCATCTTGATCTTGCTTATTCCGAAAGACCCACTTGGTTCTTATCATATTATGATCCTTAGGCCTCTCAACTAACTCCCATACTTGGTTTTTTGTGAAGTTGTTTAGCTCTTCATGCATAGCATTGACCCAATCAATATCCCTCAAAGCTTCATCTATCTTCTTAGGTTCAATGGATGACACAAATGAGAAATGCTCACAAAATGAAGTCAATCTTGATCTAGTTTGCACACCTCTTGAAATATCACCAATGATAATGTCCAAGGGATGATCTCTTGCAACATTGGTTGGTTGGAGCACTTGCACTTGATTGCTTGCATTAGATTGATTACTTGGTTGAGATGATGAACTAGCCACTTGTTGATCTTGCACTTTGTCATGACTAGTACTTGCTTGAACTTGATCATGAGAACCACTAGCTTGCACATTTGAGTTAGAGAGCACTTGATTCTTGTCATCTTCAACATCAATCACATCTCTAGGCCTTATATCACCAATGTCCATGTTCTTCATTGCATTGACCAATTGAGTGCCTTTTACATCATCTAGATTCTCATCTTCCTCTTAGGAACCATTTGTTTCATCAAATTCCACATCATGAACCTCCTCAAGAGTACCACTAGCCAAATTCCAAACTCTATAAGCCTAGCTAGTAGTGGAGTAACCAAGCAAGAAACCTTCATCACATTTCTTCTCAAACTTGCTCAATCTAGTGCCTTTCTTCAATATGTAGCATTTGCAACCAAAAACCCAAAAGTATGCTATGTTGGGTTTTCTTCCATTCAATAGCTCATAAGGTGTCTTCTCCATCATGGGGTGACAATAGAGTCGGTTGCTATAATAACAAGCCGTGTTGATTGCTTCGGCCCAAAATGAATGACTCACATTGTACTCACTCAACATTGATCTTGCCATATCAATTAAGGTTCTATTCTTCCTTTCAACTAGCCCATTTGATTGAGGAGTATACTTGGCCAAGAATTGATGTCTAATTCCAAATTCATCACATAACTCATCAATTCTAATGTTCTTGAACTCACTTCCATTGTCACTTCTAACTTTCTTGATTGTTGTTTCAAACTCATTGTGAATACCCTTGACAAAAGATTTGAATATTGCAAACACATCATTCTTGTCACCAAGAAAGAAGACCCATGTATATCTAGTGAAATCATCCATAATCACAAATCCATATTTGTTTCCTCCAATGCTAGTGTATGTGGTTGGTCCAAACAAGTCCATATGCATTAGCTCAAATGCCTTAGATGTGCTCATCATACTCTACTTAGGATGTGTGTTACCAACTTGCTTTCCGGCTTGACATGCACTACATAGCTTATCTTTCTCAAAAGTGACATCTTTCAAGCCTCTAACTAAGTCATGCTTGATTAACTTGTTTAATTGTTTCATTCCAACATGACCAAGCCTTCTATGCCATAACCAACCCATACTAGATTTAGTGATCAAACATGTTGTCAATTGAGCTTCTCTAGCATTGAAATCAACCAAGTATAGATTCTCATATATAAATCCTTTGAATATCAAGTTTGAGCCATCTACACTTATGATCTCTACATCATCCACACCAAATATGCACTTGAAACCAAGATCACATAATTGAGCTACCGACAATAGGTTGAAGTTCAAGCTCTCTACTAATAGCACATTGGAAATGCTCAAGTCATTAGATATTGCAATCTTACTAAGCCCTTTGACCTTGCCTTTGCCATTGTCACCAAATGTGATACTATCAGTCCCATTACTCTTGTTTTCATTGATCGAATTGAACATTCTTGGATCACCGGTCATGTGTTGTGTGCACCCACTATCAAGCACCCAATGCCTTCCTCTAGCTTTATAATTGACCTACAAAAGAAGATCAATTCTTTTTAGATACCCAAACTTGCTTGGGTCCTTGAAGGTTAGTTACCAAGGTCTTTGGTACCCAAATGGCCTTCTTCTTTGGGCCCACAATTAGTGTACCAATGAACTTAGCCTTCACACCATTGGCACCCTTAAAAAGCATGTAACAACAATCAAATTTAATTGAGGATACATTAGGTAGCTTGTTCTTGTTAGTCTTGCAATTTTGCTCTATATGCCCAACTTGCTTGCATCTATTGCAAAACCGATCATTGCCCTTCACAAAGCTAGCTTTGGGAGTGACAAAGGCCACCTTACCTTTCTTGGGGGTATAGCCTAATCCCTCTTTGTTGAGAGAAAACCTTTGGCTACCCAAGCACTTTAGCAAGCGGACATCTCCACCATAGGCATTGCCTAAGGCATGAGTGAGCTCATTCACCTCCTTCTTGAGGGTCTCATTTTCCACTTTTAGTGAGTTTTCACAAGTGAGACCATCACTCAAAGGTGAAGTGGAAGTGGTAGTGCTATGAGAAGTGTTAGTGGGAGCAACAAAAATAGATTCATCAATAAGATCACATGTTAGTCCCACATCACATGATATGATCACTTGCTCCTTCTTGGCTTCCTCCACTTTGACTTGCTCAATAAGAGAGGAGTGGGCCTTTCAAGCTTAGAGTGAGCTCTGCCAAGCTTCTCATGGGCTTCCATTAGCCTCTCATGAGTAGCATTGATCTCATCAAAGGATTGCTCAAGAAATTTTACTTTCTTGCACAATTCTTTGCACTCCTTTCTCTTTATCTCATTGCAAGCGTGCACTTGCTCACACATGTCCAAGAGCTCCTCCTTGGTGTACTCCTCATCCTCATCCTCATCATCATCATCATTATCATTCCTACAAGAGTCACTTTCACATTCATCATCATCATCATCACTCTCATCATATTTTACCTTGGTAGGCTTTGCCATGAGACATGTTGATGGAGTGTCGAAGATGGAGGGCTTATTGTTGATGGCGATGCTTGCTAGTGCTTTCTTGATAGATTTCTTGCCATCATCACTAGAGTCATCACTATCCGATGAGCCATCACTATCCCAAGACTACATAGCCTCCACCCTTCTTCTTCTTTTGGAAGGTCATTCTCTTCTCCTTCTTCTCCTTCTTTTCATTCTTATCTTTCTTGTGCTTCTTCTTCTCATCTTCATCATTATCACTATTGTAGCGACAATTTGCTACAATGTGATCGGGGCTCTTGCAATTGTAGCATCTTCTCACAACTCTTTGCTCTTGGTATGATCTCTTCTCTTTCTTGCACCATAGCACTTCTTCTTCATGAATTTTCACATCTTGCGCACAAAGAGGGCCATAGCTTCATCATCAATATCACTAAGATCATCATCATCACTTGATTCTTTCTTGGACTTGCCCTTGTTCTTGTATGATGATGAGCTAGCCTTGAATGCTATACTCTTCTTCTTGTTGTCTTCTTCCTTCTTGTCATCCTTGTCATCCCCCTCCCTTTCTACACGGTATGTCTCTTGGGTCATGATATCACCTAGTACTTGGTTGGGGGTAATCTCCTTCAATCCTCCTCTTATGATGAGCAATCTCAACATCTCAAATCTTGGAGGTAGACACATCAAGAACCGATGAGAGACATCATCATCCTTGATCTTTTCTCCCAATGCCTTCAAATCATTGACAATCACTTGCAAACGACGGAACATCTCCTGAATGCTCTCATCTTCCTTCATCTTGAAGCTTGTCAATTTATCCTTGAGGATATACAATTTGGCACTCTTCACCGCTGTTGTGCCCTCATATGTTCCCTGAATCTCAGCATCCGGTCATTTCCAGTAAGGTTCCAAACGCGACATTTTACGACCGGACGCGTCTGGTCATGCCTGACCAGACTCACCCAGCGTCCGGTCACACAACATCTCCTCTGTGCGCCTCACGTCAGCGTACGTCAGCACTGACCGGACGCACCCTGCCAGCGTCCGGTCGTAGAGCGACTCAGTGTCCGGTCATTTGACCGACGCCAATGTCTTCGCTGTTACACCTAACTGGACGTGCTGGTCCAACCGAGGCTAGTGTCTGGTCACTTCCAGTGACCTCCATCTTTTCTATCTAGGGCGCCGGTGGCACCGTCGGACTGTCCGCACTCTATAGGCAGACACTCCGCCAGTGGAGTTTCTTACCCTTGCACCCAAACTTCACCACCCTTGATCAAATGTGCCAACCACCAAGTGTATCACCTTGTGCACATGTGTTAGCATATTTTCACAAACATTTTCAAGGGTGTTAGCATTCCACTAGATCCTAAATGCATATGCAATGAGTTAGAGCATCTAGTGGCACTTTGATAACCGTATTTCAATACGAGTTTCACCCCTCTTAATAGTACGGCTATCGATCCTAAATGTGATCACACTCACTAAGTGTCTTGATCACAAAAACAAAATGGCTCCTATCATTTATACCTTTGCCTTGAGCCTTTTGTTTTTCTCTTTCTTCTTTTCTAAGTTTAAGCATTTTATCATCACCATGCCATCACCATCGTTATGATCTTCGCCATTGCTTCATCACTTGGAGTAGCGCTACCTATCTCATAATCACTTTGATAAACTAGGTTAGCACTTAGGGTTTCATCAATTAACTAAAACCAAACTAGAGCTTTTAGCGACCTCTTCTCTTCTTCCCCAACACCTCTTCTTCTCCATTGTCGGTGGCACCCCTTCTTCTCCATGGCCGACGGCCCCCTTCTTCTCCATGGCCGGTAGCCCCCTTCTTCTCCATGGCCGGCGAGCTCCTCTTCCTCTTCTCTATGCCCGGCGACCTCCTCTTCCTCTTCTCGATGGCCGGTGGTGTGAGATCTGCTTCCTCTTCCCCATGGACGCCGCGCGTGAGCTCCTCTTCCTCTTCCCCATGCTCGGCGACCTCCTCTTCCTCTTCTTCATGGCCGGTGGCGTGAGATCTGCTACCTCTTCCCCATGGATGGTGACGTGACCTCTCTTCCTTTCCCCCCATGTATGATGACACGTGATCCACCATGTTGGCTGGGGTCTAGATGCCCTCGTTGTTGCCGGGGTCGAGCTCCCCCATGGCCATAGTTGAACTCCCCTGCCATGGCCCAACATTTCAATTCCATTCTTTTGCATCCAAACAGAAAATGGTATTGAGCTACTTGCTAGGATGCCAAAAGCCAATTCAATGATCATCCAAACAATAGTATTTGAATTGTGACTATTTCGATACCATGGCTGCTTTGGTATTGAACCCAATTCAATTGTAGCTCCCCCAATATCTACATCCAAACGGACCCTTACATATTCCTCATAGAAGGGTTGACCAACATGTTCCTCGGTCTACATGTTGCTCTCATGATTTTGCTCCATCTAATTTTATGTACTTTTTTGCTTTCAGATTTTCTTCTTCAATGTATATGTTCCTCTAGTGATAGATCCATATAATTTTTCTTTTTTTTGGATTTTCTTCCTAAGTGTACATGTTCCTCTCATGATCTTGCTCCATCTACACTATCTTCAGCTTGGCCCAATAGACATAATAGGCTCCAACATCTACACGACCTTTTCAATCGTCTACTCACTCCTGCTCCAGTGTCATGTGAGGACCTCGGTACAATTGTCTAGCCAGAATGACACCAGTGCAATGCCTTTTGCTAACCACGAATTGGATGATGATCCACATGTATATGTTTCTCTGTAACACTTTGGTTGTAGCATTATGTTGTGTTACTATAGGGAATATACTTGTCACACATTTTATCTGTTACAATATAGTACCACTTTTGTAACATTAACTTTTGTATTATTATAATCATTGCAAGTAACACATTTTTATAAAAAACATGTTTTGTGTTACAACCCAAGTTTGTAACACATAGTTTGTGTTACTATGAAATTTCTTAGGAACACATTGATGAATGTATTACAAGCTAGTGTAACAATATCCTTGTTTTGTAGTAGTGAAATAGTTTTTCATTCGTATTTCTGAGCTAAACTTTGGTAATTAATATAAAATCATATAGGTATCGAAAAATTATGAAACAAATTTTGTTAGGTTCCTAAAATTGTGCTCTATCTGTTAGTGTATTTAGTTTATATATATACTTGTTGATGCCAGGAGCTATTAAATCATTTGAGAGTGCTCAATATTATTAAGTTGATTATTGTAGGAATTTTTGTGGTAGATTGGTGATAACAAAAACCCTAAAATTTTTATAGTAGCTTCATTGTATTATTATGTGCTCACTGTAATTTTTGTAGCCCTAAAATAGACTACTTAATATGGTAGCTAAATACCCATTAAGGCTAAATGAATAATGGCATGCTATTGGTTTATAAAAATTAAGCACTTGTAGGGTGAGCTTGGAATCTATTTGGTAAAGTTGATAGTTAGCTTAGTGCCTTAGTTATTAGAGCTAGCTTAGTAGCTTAGCATGTGTATTCTTATTTTAAGAGCTGTTGTTGCATAAATACTAAGTGTTTCATCACCATTGCATGCATGTAGAGAACGAGTTGGTGGAGTTCATGACCGCCGGAGAGTAGGAGTACGAGGAGGTGATCGAGGAGTACAAGGAGGAGGTCCTTGTGTAGGAGGTGGTCCTGGAGCTGTCACTGACTGACTTAGCTGACAATCCACCTGCCCAAGGCAAGCCCCGGTGCGTAACCCTTATTTTGAATAATCACTGGATATATATGTGATGTGCATTTACATTATAGGCTTATTGTTTAAACTACATGCATAGATATACCTACCTATGAGTCCTACTAGCTTAGGTCGAGTAGCTGCTATGCTTAAGTTTTTCGGTAGTGTGAGGAATCTGCCATTACTCACAATAGGTGATTATTATTACTCTCATAATAAAATGGTGAAAGGAAAATGGAGACCGAGAAGGGATATGGTACGGGTATTGGTGGGTGTAATAGGTTGTGCCCCGCGGCCAATGGGGCATAGCTTGGTTACACTATTTTCCCTGTCCGTGTCGGTTAAGGACTGTCCATTGCTGTGGATTCTAGTCAGGTCACAGACTTATTATCCTGAGCACATACTTGCTTATGGGAGCAGGAAGGCTTGTTGTTCTCTTATCGTGGGTTTCGGCTCTTTTCGGACCGACTGATTGGAGGCGGGGATGGTGGAGGTCTAAGCACCACACTGAGTCCAGGACTCAGGAGTGGGGGCTTAGAGTTCAAGTTTGGACGGGGACCTAGACCACTTGACAGGAGAGTGGTGGGTTGGTCTTGCTTGTGCCTGGGATACAAGCAGGGCGTTTGTTTCGAGGTACCCAGCTGGGATACATTGGTTCATGAATCGCCGTGTGATACGGTATGGCTTGGCTACGATCTAGCACCATAGTAAGAACTAGAAGATGAAAGGAAATGAATGGACCTAATTGCTCAACTCTTGCTTGAAAGTAGAACATGTGCTTATATAGAATGGTTAGCTAATGAACTAATCATGACTGCTAATAAAAACATACATAAGGATTCACTATTAGTAATGCTTTACGCAAAAAGGAAACCCAACAAACCATAAAGCTTATCATATCCTTTGGAGTCGAAAAATTATTCCCACTAGTCGGGTAAGTCTTGCGAGTACATTGTGTACTCAGGGTTTATTTACCCTTGTTGCAGGTGCAGCTTGAGGGATGACTGTTGTGTGGAGGATTCTTCTGGTGGGCACAGACAGATCCTTGTATCTTATCGTTAGATGTTTATTTCAATTTCGCTGCTTAAATTTCGTACTCTGAACTTGGTATTGTAATAATGTATTTTCGAGAACTATTGTTGTATGAAATGGACTAAGTGATGTAAACTTGTTCTCATTATTGGATCCTGGGTGAAAAACGTGGATTGTTCAAGTTCTCCCTTGGGGTGTGCTCGACGGAACCGTCCAATGTAGCCAACTTTCGGGGTGCTTAGTGTCTGGTGGAAGACGAGCGCCTCCGGAAGCATGCTATTTTGGGTGGTTCTACCACATTAGGCCCTAGTAGCTAGTAGAGTAGTAAGGGAGAGATGTGAGGAAGAGTTTGGGGAAGAGCCGGGCTTGTCGGTGTCTCCCCAACTTGTACCTCGACGAGCAACTTTACTTCAACGGGTTCTCCCACTAAGTGAGTGTTCGTGGTTCCTTTGATATAAAGTCTTTGACTAGTTAAGCTATACTCTTACTTGTTCGCGGGATCGTCATCCGTCCTTGTGGTGGGTACTCTAGTAGAAGGGCCCTGATAGAGACGGATAAGCCTTGCATGCACACTAGAGTAATAGTTGATAGCGTAGACGTGGTGTATAGGCTAGAAGCTATCTTCGTTTGCTTCGTTCCCCACGGTTGAGGGGTAGGTGGCAGGTGGTGATAGCCATGTCCGTCGCTCGTACTCCCCCACGTCCGGGTTTGATGTAGAGCGAAGGCCGGTATCGCTTGGCAGACTAGGTGTAAGCCAGTGCCTGAAGTGAGGAAGTAGGAGTCGTGCTTATCTATCCTTAGACCATAAAACCATAGGAATCCATTTCAACCTCTGCTAACTCTACCCTTGTGTTGTCCTTGGACGAACTAGATAGAAGATTTACCTCCATTCCCTGTGGAAAATACGATACCCTGAATACTTCCGGGTGAAGTGTTACAATGGTAATTCTGTGCGCTTACGAATTATTTCTGTATGCGTTAAGAAATACCAACAATATCTTCAAGGAATATTTGATGAAGTAGACAAAGGACTAAGCGAAGGCGACCAAATAGGTAAAAGGATATTATTACCATCAAGTCATACTAGTTCAAGACGTTATGTGATGCAAAATTATCATGATGTCATAGCAATTTGTCATGTATATGGATCTCCAGATCTTTTATAACATTCACTTGTAATCCGAAATGGCCTGAGATAACTCTGGCAATTTTAGAGGCTCAACAACCTAATGACAGACCTGATATCATAGTACGTGTATTCCACATGAAACTACAACAATTGCTATATGATTTATGCTCAGGCTCAATCTTTGGTCCCATATCAGCAGTTTTATACTCAATAGAATTTCAAAAAAGAGGATTACCTCATGTGCACATCTTAGTTTGGTTACAAAGAAATGAAAATGAAATAACTTCTGAAATAATAAATAAGTGGATATCTGCTGAATACCAAACCCGAGAGAAGATCCTTTAGGATATGTTCTCATATCAGAACATAGGATGCATGGTCCGTGTGGAGAAAGAAATAAAGATTGTCCATGTATGAAAAAAAGGAAAATGCTCGAAATTTTATCCGAAGGAATTCCATGATGGAACCAATTTCACTGATAATGGTTTTACTTGATATCGACGTCGAGATACTAGACTCTACATAATGAGAGATAACCATAACCTAGACAACAAGTGGGTTGTGCCACATAATTTATTGCTCCTTAAAAAATACCAAGCACATATAAATGTTGAATTTGTGAACAAGAGTAAACTCTTAAAATATCTATGCAATATGCAAACAAAGGAGCAGACAACGCAAAGATAATTTTTCAGCGTTTAAGAAAAGGTGAAGATCCACCAACAAATAAAGAAACTAAAGATAAAGATGACATAAAAGAATACTTAGAATGTAGATACATATGTGAGCAAGATGCACTATGGAGATTACTTGGCTTTGAAATACATCACCACTGGCCACCGGTTGAAAGATTACCCGTTCATCTACCTTTAATGAACACAGTGAGACTAACAAAGGATACAAAACTGGAGAACATTATTAAAGATCCTAAAAACCGAAAAACAATGCTTACAGAGTGGTTTGAAGCTAATAAGAAACATAAAGAAGCAAGAGAACTTACATATTGTGAATTTCCACAATATTGGAGATGGGATGAATAAAAAAGGATCTGGGTTAAGCGACAAATTGGATTTAAAATAGGACATTTATACTATGTTAATCCAAAAGAAGGAGAACGTTTCTACCTACGTATGTTACTATTCATAGTCAAAGGAGCAACTGATTACAAAAGACATAAGAACATACAATGGCAATGTATATCAAACATTTAAAGAAGCATGTGCAGCACGTGGTCTATTAAATGATGATAACGAATGGCATAAAACATTTGATGAAGCTGCAAGTTGGGCAACAGCTCGACAACTACGATATCTATTCTCAACAATGCTATTATTCTGTAATTTACAAGATGAAAGAGACTTCTATGAAAAGAACCGGAGGAAAATGATAGATGATATTGAACACCAATTGACTATAAAATACCATCCAATTATATATTGTCCTAATGAAAGAGAACTTCAAGACCTACTGATTGAGGAATTAGAACAGATCTTATATAAGAATGGGGTTAATATAAGAAACTACAATCTTCCTCAAAAATCAGTTCAATATAAATCACATGGCAATAATCAATTTATTGAAGAAGAATTGAATTACAATATAGATAGTTTGGAAGAAGAATCTAACAAACTGTACCTACAACTAAACAAAGAACAAAAGGATGCTTTTCACAATATGGTGAATAGTGTTCTAAATAAAGATCCAAAATTTTATTTTGTATCAGGACATGGAGGAACTGGGAAAACATTCGTATGGAATACATTAATTTCATACCTAAGAGCGCAAAAACAAATTGTTCTAACAGTGGCATCATCAGGTGTGGTGTCCTTATTGCTTCCAAATGGGCGAACAGCTCATTCAAGGTTTCGAATTCCAATAGATATAGATGAATTATCAATATGTGATATAAAATGTGGCACTAAACTTGCTGAACTACTTACAGAAACTGCCCTCATAATATGGGATGAAGCATTAATGACGAATCGCCAGTGCTTCGAAGCTCTTGATAGATCACTAAGGGATATATTATCTGAAAAAGATACAAAAGCCTTGGATATACCATTTGGAGGAAAGGTTGTCGTACTTGGAGGAGACCCAAAACAGATCTTGCCTGTCATTGAAAATGGATCAAAATCACAGGTCATAAGTGCCTAGATAGTTAGATCGTACCTTTGGAACCATGTAACAAAGCTTTACTTGTTTGAAAATATGCGATTACAGAAAATGGACCCACAAAGTTTAGAGTACAAAGAATTGAAGAGTTTCAACGATTGGATACTAGCTATTGGAAATGGCACTATTAAACACCAATCCAACATTAATGATGACTCGGATCAAGATTCAATAATAGTCCAAGTACCGGAAGATCTATTGATACATACAACAGGGAATAAAATCAAAGCATTGGTTCAATTCACATATCCAGATTTTAAAATAAACTTCAAACAACCGGAGTATCTTAAAGAGAGGGCAATTCTAGCAACAACTAATGAGATTGTCGATGAAATCAATGATTATATACTCAGCTTAATACCAAGTGCAGAAAAAGAATATTTTAGTGCAGATACAATATCACAATGTTCAGATGCATGTAATGATGCTGAGATACTATATCCTGTAGAATATCTTAATACTCTAACCACAAATAATTTTCCATCTCAAGGACTCAAGCTTAAAGTCGGTGTTCCGATAATGCTCTTAAGAAATCTCAATCAAAGTTTAGGATTATGTAATGGGACAAGACTAATATTAACAAATTTAGGAGACAATGTCATAGAAGCGATCATAATAACAGGAACACATAGTGGAGAAAAAACATATATACCAAGGATAAACCTAACAACAAGATGAAGTCGTTGGCCATTTACCTTATGTCGACGCCAGTTTCCAATAAAAGTATGTTACTCCATGACTATAAACCAAAGCCAAGGACAAACTCTATCAAGTGTGGGAGTATACTTAAAGAAACCTATATTCACCCCTGGACAGTTATATGTTGCAGTTTCAAGAGTTACAAATAAAAATGGATTGAAAATCTTGATAGAAAATCAAGACAGAACATGTGGACCAGTAACTACAAATATTATGTATAAAGAAATACTTGAAATGATTTAGTTTCCTCCACATTTAAGACCCACCCCTGTGTTTTCATTTACTGGATCATATTGCAGGAGTATTAGAATCACCGGGATGCAGATGTTGCAAGGTCTGAACTTGACGGTCAAGAATTACATGGACGCCGCATAGTTGTTTATTTTGCAAGAGGGGGTAAGCTCTTGCCACAACTGTTCTCTACTACATACATGTCATGTGACATTTTAGTAAATTCTGTTCACTTCTTTTGCTGTGTGTTTTGGAGCTACACCAGAGCTTCACTGATTGTTGTCCAAGACCATAGAGTTAATTGGTTAATTCTTTTCGGTTGCTCCATCCATTTATACTTTTCCTACCCTTTGTTGATCTTTTCCCCATCTCTAGAAACACAGGTGCTACTGGTGTGGAGAAAGGGAACATCTTAAAGGAAACTACCTGAACAGCTCTATGGATTTTAGGTATTTCTTTGGATTATTTTTTAATTGAACATGCAGCAGGTTTGCTTGAAAACTCCAGCTATATTGCATGTGCCTTTCTTTTTTTAGCACACATTTTTAACGTTTCACAAATACAGGAGAAGGGAGAAGCTAAAGCCCAGGCACTGCCGGAGATAAGAGACCACCTGCCCTGCAGCTTAGTGCTGCTGGCATGGTGCTGCTGCTCTGCTCTTGCGAGGAAAACATGGAGACCGTGGGGGAGGAGGGACCATCGGGCTGCTGGTTGTGCTCGTTGCTTGCTGATTTGGAGTTTTGGACAAAGAGGAAGCAGCTACGAGCGATCTGCTCTATGTAGAAGCGAAATGGATCTGCTATTGCGCTCCCCTTTCTATGGATGAAAAGGGAGGGAAAAAATGGCATCCCTTGGAAAAGGGGAAGAAGCTAGCTGCTGCGGTGGTAGTGCTGTCTGTCTCATGGGAGGGACCGAGGCTGCAATATCCGGAGGAGCAGTAGTAGGGAACAACAGGGTCTATCCTCTCCGCCTTCCAAGCATAGAAGAAGAGGATAGAGCAGCAGTGAGTGGGCACCGTACCCATCCCCTCTAACATTTCCTTCTCAGCGAGATTTATAATTTGAGTTCAGTTAGTGATGTGTCAATCTGTCTATTGTTCATACTTTAAGGGAAAATAGCCCCTTTGGTTCTTGCCATTGGAATATCGGCCTGATACAATGTTTCAATGACAGCAAGTTATTTAGGTTTTTTGTACAATGTAAGACACAATTTTCGTTTTCTATATAATCTAAGATTCAGGGCTGGTGGAATTCTGTAAGATCACCATCCGTCAGACAGCAACCCCTCTCGCCCAAGGCTCCTCCTCCTCCCCTCGACGACACCAACTTCCCACCTCTGCGAGCGAGCGGCATGGCCAGGCCCGGGGACCCCTCTGTCCGTCCTTTGGACACCTGTGCCGTGGCCTTCTCCATCAACAATATGGACCAGGAGCTCGACCGCCTCTCCATGCATGGCATGGTGGCCTGGCTGGGGGGGGGGGGGGGGGGGGGACCGGCCGGTGGTGGAGCCGGAAGTCATCAAGAGGGCCATCTGCCACCAGTTCCCGGTTCATCTGGAAAATGTCACCGTCGTCAGACACGCACCCGAGGACTTCTTCGTCGACTTCAAGCACCGCCACCACCACGACGAAGCTGTGGCGTGGGGGACCTTCCCCTATCGCAACCTCGACATCCACACAAGGCCGTGGCAGCTGGTGACACACGGCGACATCTACGACCTCAAGTACCGTGTCCGCCTATGCCTCGAGGGCATCCCCCTCCACGCCTGGAACGAGAGCATCGCCAAGAGGGCAGTCGCCAGAGCTTGCGACCTCGACTACGTCGAGAAGTCATCGTTGGACCGTGCCGACACAAGGGCACTCTGTGTCTGGGCCTGGACGCACAACCCGTCCGACATCCCAAAGGTAACATGGCTGACGTTGTCATGCAGGAAGGCAGAAGCCAGCAGTTCGCAGGCTGCTCGTGGCCGCCGGGGACTCACCTTCAGGGTGCTGGTGCACCTTTACCTAGTGGAGGACCCTCCTGACAGAGACAGACGTGTTGCTGCTCCCCGGGTCTACATGTGGGACTATGGGGTCGTGGACGGAGAAAGGACGCCGTGCGACCGCCACGACCCACCGCCGGCTAACATCCATGATAGCCGCCGCGACGATGACAACGACCGTCGTGGGCGCCGGGAACGCCAAGGGGACAACTGGTACTCGTGGCTCACCCGAAGCCTTTCGTGGGCACCCAAGGACCGTGAGCAGGAGCGCTCGGTGTCCAGGCACGGAGGCCATCGACATCAGAGCCCGGAGCGTGGAGGTCGTCGACGCCCGCTGCACGACGGCGCGGCTAGCCATGGTGCCCGCCAACCTTCCACAGGTGACGTCGCGGCTGGACATGGTGCCCAAGGCCACGCTGCTGGCGCTGGCACGGGGGCTCCACAGCAGCTCGTCAGCCACCCGGTGGATGTACACCGTAGAACCAGGGGCCAGAGCAGGGAACGGATGCCACACCGGAGGCCGCACAGGCGCGCGCGCTCGGAGCCAAGGACCGCGACGCCGCGCTCAGAATCACCGTCGCCGCACCTACGCTGCAAGTCACCTGGCTTCAACGGTGGCAACGACAACAACCACCACCCGTCACCAAGCCCTCCCAAGGTGCGTGCAAACCGCAGTCGATGCGATGAGCTGCCCTTCATCCATTCGGTCTCTGCTCCTCCAACCTGCGAGCCAAACGGCACACCTGTTGCCGATGCACAGGGCATGGCCGCGCCACCGAGCAACTCTTCCTCGATACCGCTGACCGGAAATGTATCTCCTTCTTGTCCGAATGAACTGCAGGCTCCCCCTATCGACGAACATGACATCGAGGCATAGCAGCGACCATGCCTCGCGGCTGAGCGACGCTACCACACGGTCTAGGTCTATGCCAGGCGCCCTTCTGCTCCTCGCACGCACCGCACCCGCACACAGTAGGCCGGAAGCGCCCTGGCGGTGCGCTTCCGCCCTGGCATCGTCTACTCCAGGCGCTGTGTTCGCGGGATGGCCACCAGCTGCTCCAGTCGTTCATGCATGGCAGATGGCCTCCAGCACCAACTGCCGGAACAAAACACCAACGCCCTGGAGGTAATCGACGATGCCCAAACAACGCCTGCCATCACAGCAACGGTTTCTGAGTTCCTACAGGGGATCTCACAGCCCCTGCCTCCACCCATCTTGTAGGTCCCGGCGCGCCAGCACAGCCCACCACAACAACGGAAGAGGCCCCTGGCCCTAGCGCGAAGGAGCATCCGCATAGCTGCCATGAATTGGCCAAGGGGTGACACTCAGGCAAAAGCCAGGCAAGTGCTGATGAAAAGACTAGGCATCCTCGACATGGAAGGTCTCAGCCATGACGACGCGATGCTGCGCTACTTCAGCCTGTTCAAGGGACCACTTACCGACGACACCGTGAAGGCGATGACGGCTTTGTGTGGCCTCGACGCTGAGGCAACGCTGCCTGCTACGCACGCCTAGATACCTGCTGACGCACATGGGTACACCAATGTAGTAATGTTAGTGATCATTTGCCGTTACGGAAGCCCTTGGAGCTCCACATCTTTTGTGACCGTCCAGTCATGGTGTTTGGGTTCGGCGACAGCCAGAGGCCTACAGTCGCCTACCCTCCACTCTGTAGGGACCCGTCAACTGGTAGTTAGCTATAGAAAAAACCCAGTGAGCAACAAACATTTGCTGTGTAACACTGCGCCGCTAGCCAGTGGCTTTCAGTTACATCGGCCACTCCAAGTCCAGGCTTTCATGACCTCTGTGTGCTTATCTCGGTGCATATGCTTCTGTGTGCTTAACTCTAGCTCTATGTTTGTCGCCTCTACCAAACCAACAGATGATTGCCTACTTGTCTCCCTCCGTAGAATTTTTTTAAATAGGGGCCCATTGGTTGACATATGGCACAAATGAATTGTCAGTTACTTAACTGGAACGTCAGGGGTTTGAATGACGGCGCCCGACAGGACTCGGTCAGTGAGCTAGTGAGAACCACTGGCGCCACCATCGTATGTCTACAAGAAACAAAGATGCAAGTTATGGACCAGAATGTGGTGCGCCGAACAGTCGGAGCGAAATTTGAAAACTCCTATATTGTGCTCCCGGCGGAACAAACAAGAGGAGGCATTTTCCTTGCGGCCAATGAAGACTTCTTCGACCTCTCTGAAGTTGTACTTACCGCTAACGCTATAACCGTGCAGATCAGCATGAGGGCAGATGGAACAAGGTGGCAAATTACGGTGGTATATGGACCGCAAGGAGAGGCGGCCAAACTTCAATTCCTCCAAGAACTAAAAGACATTCCACCACCGAAGAATGATAGATGGCTCATCCTGGGAGATTTCAATCTCATCTACCAGGCGGAAGATAAGAACAACTCCAATCTAAACCGCCGCCTCATGGGGGCATTTAGAGCGATGATTGATCATTTGAGGCTCAAAGAAATCAAGCTAAATGGACGTCGCTTTACTTGGAGCAATCAACAAGAAAACCCGACACTCACTAGAATTGACAGACTACTATGCACCCCCCGAGTGGGAGCTATGCTTCCCATCGTGTTTCTTACACTCCCTTCCATCGCTCATGTCAGACCATACCCCGCTACTACTCCAAGGAGAAATTGATCACAATCACAGCTCATCCTTACGCTTTGAAAATTACTAGACTAAGATGGAAGGATTCCAAGATCTTGTCCAGAACACTTGGAATAGGCCGGTCGCCACCATTCTTCCAATCAAACGTTTGCATATCAAGATGGCGCGTGTGGCCAAAGCTATCAAGCGTTGGAAGAAAGAAAAGATAGGGGATACGAGGATGCAGCTCGCCATAGTGAAAGAAGTGCTGCTACAATTAGAAGCAGCCCAAGAGCATAGGTTGCTCACTGCCATGGAGCTTCACCTATGTCGCCGCCTCAAAGCACGTAGCACTGGGCTCGCAGCCATTGAGAAATCAAGAATCAGACAAAGATCGAGACTAACGTTCATTCGATGCAAAGATGCTAACACTAAGTTTTTCCACAGTCGAGCCAATGCACGCCGGAGAAAGAATTACATACATTGCCTACATACAGATAGGGGGATCACGGTGGCTCATCAAGAGAAAGAAAAGGTGATTCAAGATTATTTCAAAAATCACATTGGCTCCACGATGCCGAGAGCTTCCACACTAAATTGGCAATCCCTTGGCTACAACCAACACGATCTCTCCGATCTGGAGTTGCCTTTCTCCCAGGAAGAGATAAAAAACACTATATATTTCATGCCTTCCGACAAAGCACCAGGACCGGATGGCTTCACGGGTGCCTTCTTCAAAGCATGTTGGGAAATCATTAAGGAGGATGTTATGGCGGCCATGAACAACCTATTCACTTTGAATGCCCAGGGCTTCAAATGGCTAAACTCGGCTTGCATCATCCTTCTACCAAAAAAACGGATGCAACAAGAGTTACTGATTTTAGACCCATCAGCCTCGTCCACAGCATTGCAAAGATCTTCTCCAAGGTGTTAGCTAATAGACTTGCCCCTCGACTGAACTCCCTCGTCTCCAACTGCTAGAGCGCATTTATAAAAAAGAGAAGCATCCATGATAACTTCCTCTATGTCCAGGGCGCGGTACAAAGGTTGCATAGGCAGAAGATACTGGCTTTATTCATGAAATTGGACATCCACAAAGCTTTTGATACGGTTCATTGGGGGTACCTGCTCGAGATTCTGCAGGCTCTGGGCTTCAGACAGCGATGGCGTGAATGGATCTCTATCCTTCTATGTACATCCACTTCCACACCCATGCTTAATGGGCGGCAGGGCGCTGCTTTTAGCCATGCTAGAGGCGTTCGGCAAGGAGATCCACTCTCACCCATGCTATGGACCCGCTTCAACGTTTGCTTGACCGGGCAACCGACCATGGGATACTCACCCCCTTACCAATCATGACTGCAAAATGGAGAACCTCCATGTATGCGGATGATGCTGCCATTTTCATCAGCCCAAAAAAAGATGATGTCGAAGCCATCAAAACCATCCTACACGCTTTTGGCTCTTTCTCGGGACTCCATATCAACCTTCAAAAGAGCTCGGTGCACCCAATCAGCTGCGCAGACATTGATCTAGACCAAGTCCTCTCTCCTTTCACTGGTTCTAGAGGGAGCTTCCCATGCAAGTACTTGGGGCTGTAACTACACATCAGATCACTACAAAAGATCCACGTGCAACCTCTCATAGATCGTATCGGGCAGAGGTTACCCAAGTGGAAAGGAAGATGGCTTAACAGAGCGGGACGCCTCACTCTAGTAACATCAGTCCTCTCCTCCATGCCAACCTACCACCTGACGGTGTTCCCTCTAGCTGCATGGGCAAAGAAAAAGATCGACAAAATCAGGAGATCGTTCCTGTGGAAGGGGAAGGAGAACGCCAATGGTGGACACTGCCTTGTTAACTGGCCAACAGTTACCAGGCCAAAAGAACTGGGTGGCCTAGGCATCCCCGACCTTGATAGATTTGGGAGAGCCCTCCGGTTACGATGGCTTTGGCAGGAATGGGTGGACGATTCCTAGCCTTGGAACGGCTCCGAGCTTCCATGTTCTGATGATGATCGTCTACTCTTCAACTCCTCAACCATTATAACTTTGGGGGACGGTGCAAAGACGAGGTTTTGGCACCACAATTGGCTCGATGGACAAGCTCCTAGGTACCTAGCCCCGAACTTGTTTCGCCTAGTCTTAAGGACAAACCGAACGGTGCAACAGGAGCTCCAGAACAACAATTGGATGCACAAGCTAGGAAGAAAAATCACCTTGACTGTCCACATGGAGTTTGTGTCCCTTTGGATACGGATACAGGATGTGCACCTACAGCAAGGCGTCCAGGACACCATCATCTAGCGGTGGACCAGTGATGGGAATTACTCCACCCGTTTGGCCTACAGAATATAATTCACAGGCTCAATCGTACCCTTCCGTATAGAGTTGATCTGGAAAGCGTAGGTGGAGAACAGATGCAAGATCTTTGCCTGGATCTTAGTACAAGATAAAATTCTAACGGTACAAAACCTACAGAGGAGAGGGTGGCCACACCATCAACAATGTGTGCTATGCAATTGTCCTTTAGAGACCAGCCTCCACCTGTGCCTATGTTGCCCCTTCGCAAAGGCGGTTTGGGATCAGATCCTCTCATGGGAGAACTTCACTCCGCTTCAGCAACAACCCTAGGTGAACCCCACCGATATGAGATCATGGTGGGAAGAGGTGGCGAGGAAAGTGCCGAGATCCGAGCGTAGGCGGCTTAACGGAGTAGTAATCTACACCTTTTGGAATATCTAGAAAGAGAGAAATAGGAGAATCTTCGACAACAAGATAGAGACGGTGACGGAGGTGGCCGCAAGGATAAAGGAAGACATAGAACAAAGAAAGAGAGTGCTCGCTTATGTGTAGTTTGTTTGCCCCCACGCCTTTTGGGCCGTGCGTTTTCCCTAATTGGCATGCTTGTGGGGGTTTGAATCCCTAACCTCAAGTGCTCTTGTTCTGTAGATAAACTTTCTTTTCCCCATCTTAATTGAAAGGCAGAGCTCCTGCCGTTGCGTTCAAAAAGCAGCACCTAAATTAGAAAATTCCAGATAATCCGATCACTGATTGTTTGTAATGATTTATTGGCATTGGCGCCTCCATGAAAATAAATCAGGAGAATCCAAGAAAACTTTGGTATTTAAATGTGCTACTAGGATAATTTTCTAGCTATGTAATGCTAATCCACAAAATTTAGAAACTTTACTTAATAGTATGTTTTGCCCTCTCTTGGATTTCAGCTAACCGGTATTACTTCTTTCATAAACTAAAATTATCCAGGAACAATAGTTACGATCACTAGATGGTTTATAACTCTTGGTTTGTTTCATCCTCATTATAACTGCTTTGTGTATCACCTGTACACCTAAAAAATATTCCATGATAGTGTCTAGAGCTACTTGTATCATATAAGAAATATACATAGTCCACGAAGGTGTTAGAGGATACACGGACCCATCATGACTTTGCGCGGCAACGCCGCGCCTGTCTTTCTAGTACATAGATAAAGTTATCTCTACGTGACGAAACCTGCGGACAATTCCAAAGCAGGCATTGGGCCACGTCGCCTAAATTTCTCAACCGTTCGTTCACATGCTTAAACAAATCTTGCCGTCCACGTACAACCTAGCTAGGACTTTTCTAGATACGTCACGAAAACAAAAGGGCCCATCGGAGTTGATCAGACGCTCCCTGTGCACAGCATTCTCACGGCGTCTCATTTTATTCCCTTCCTAGCGTTGTGTAGATCATAATCCCAAACAAGTAAACGGCCTGACAAGCCTAATCTCAAGGCTCAAGCCCATCATCATTGCCCGACGTCCTCAATTCGCCGCTGGTTTTGCCGCAATCGAGTTGACAAGCGCGGTATCATCGGCCGTCGTCCTAAAGCACGACCTGATCGATTTTGCGATTTCATATGACTATTAACCAAGATGAATCACTTTTCCTCAAAAACGAAAATAAATTTTCACAGATAGATCTACAAAACTTTCCAGATGTTACTGGAGTTGGAGTCCGGAGCTTCTCACCGGAACTATAGCGACTCGGCAAGCCAAATGCAATTTACAAAAATGATCTTCTAAGTTCCGGTGAAACAAACCTTTCCAGATGTTACTGGTATTGCCTTTATTAATTTGTTGTTAGCTCTACCATGACATGTGAAAAGACAAGTTGCGACATATTTCCCCCCACATGATTACATTCCTTTCTCAAAGTATTTTTATGAGATAGACAATATATTTTTTAGGCTCCTCAAAGAAGCCAATGCTTGATCCAACTTACGCATCTGTTGAGTTTATCGGGTCACAAGTATTAGCAAATAAAAGATGACTCGTTCACCGGACAGCGCGGCAACGCCACGCGAACAAACTCGAATTGAAAAATCAAATTTAAAATTCTTGAGTTATTATTCACAGCACTATTTAAATTTAACGGTTACTATTTAAATTCATGGCACTGTTCGAAATATTTCCTACTATTCGAATTCAGAATATGAACAATGTACGAGCACTCACCTGGGAGTGGCTCGGGCACCCAAACTTCCTCACTATTCAAGCAATATGCGGAGCACTTATGGTGGATGCGTGCGTGATTATTAAGTGCGTGATTAGGTATATGTGGATTATGGTGATGCGTGTAATTCTTAGGATCTTTTGCAGGCTGGCGAGACCAACGTTTCAGCCAGTCGTGCGACTATGATTGTGTCAGTCCTACTCGGTACTCACCATATGTATCACTGGCCCGCTTCAGAACCTGGCTAACCCGGTCTTCTCCCTTGCTATCCCCAGCCACGACACACAGGACTAAGGCTCTATCGTCTCCCTAGGCAGTTCCACCCGAAGAGAATACTTCTATGCACACATAGGGTTCTCTACAAACGCCGCTACTAGGGCTAACACGAGAACAATAAACGCAGAGGTTTCTCCTCTAGGGTCCCTAGCATAGAGACATCGCTCCGTATGAACGAGCTTAAATAAAGGCAGGGATTAAAACAGGAAATCTTAATTCATTTCTACAGAGCAAGCTTACATACAACTTTCTCTTTCGGAAAACCCCAAACACTTAGCACAAACCTTAGAGATTACCTTACAAGAGCGGGAAGATCACGGGGACTTTCTTTATTCTCTAATTTACAAAGGTGGTGGAGTATTACTACTAATGGTGGATGATTCTCAGAGGACTTCTGAGATCATGGTCTTCATGATTATGTGAGTGGAGAGATGGTGGAGTGGATTGGATGAGTTGGTGGTCTTCAGTTCGATGATCGCTTGTTCGCTTCTTCGCTACTGAATGAATGCGCCTGACTTCTCTCTTTATAGCGCGAAGGGAGTGTCCTTCGTGCTTATCTTCTGGAGTGCCTTCTAGGCGAAGTCTTCAATTATTTGTCTGAGGAGCCTTTGTGCTTAAGGAAGCTTGGCATCTTCAATTATTCTCTTTTACTGTTGTCTGGTCAATAATTGTCTAGGCTACAGTAGTGAATGTATATTCCTTTTGCGATGTTCTCTGTCGCGCACGGTCTTATCCTTCTAGATATAGAAGGATATTCTTTGGTATGGATATGGTCTTCCACGCCCGAATGATTAATGTTGCAAACATCAAATCAAGGATTTTTGCATGTATGGCATGTAGTATTATGCTCCTCTGGCTGAATTGTTGATAACACCTTATCAACACAGGGAATATATTCTTGCATGAGATATATTTATTTATTTTATTTTTCATAATATTAAAATCTAATATTCTGGTCGTTGCCCATGGCCACGAAAATCCAACATCTCATCATCATTATCATTATCAGATATCTGTATATTCATTTTTAACTCATAATCTTTCTTTATATATTCTTCATAATCTTGGTTTATAGATTCAAAATTTTCCTCTACTTCATGTCTTACTTCTTGTAAGACTTCTTCTTTTATATCTTGGTTTATAGATTCAAAATTTTCCTCTACTTCATGTCTTACTTCTTGTAAGACTTCTTCTTTTATATCTTTCTTCAACTGATGAATTATTGATTCAAGCTTTTCTTTTAACTTTTTCTCAATAACTTCTTCATTCAGTGATTCTTACTCTTTTTACAACATTTTTATATGTGGATACCCATGAAGGTCCGTCTTCTCATGTATTAACTCTTGGCAAATTTATCTTCACATCTTTTGCCTTTCTTTATTTTTTAATATATTCTTTTGCTACTGGCCGGTTCTATAAAATAATTTACTCCCAAAATACTTCTTGCATATGAGAGAGCTTGATCAATATCTAAATATTTTTTCCATGATACGCCTCTATCTTTTTCTTTTTCAATCTGTTAAGCTATAATTGATTCGAATGTTACATAAATTCCTGGTATTTTTCCTCTATATATAACATATATGGGTTTTATCTCTATATTGCCAGATGGTTCTTTCGGTTGTATTTTCCCATTGATCATATGAAAATATTCGGCCAGACTTTTTAATATTGCTAGCATATAACCTTTGTCTTCTCTCTTATTGTTGTATTGAAATAAAAAATTATCTAGAATGCATTCTTGTATATCATCTAGTACAATATGATCTCGAGGCTTAAATTTTTATGTATTTGGTGGAAATATATTTAACTTATTTTTAGTTCCAAAACTAAAACATTCACCCTAATTGGGCTTGTTCCTTTCTTCATTCCTGCAAAATAGATGATCATGAAAATATATCAGGCAAAGTATTATCTTTACCTTTTATATGCTCAAATATTACTTTATAACCGTTTCTAGTAATAATATCTTCAAATAGAACCCATCTCCAAGTTGAACGTTTCTTAGTATTGACTTTATTGAAATATCTACATATAGCTTCACAGTCTATGCTTACTGTGAACTCTTTGAATCCTAGATATAATCTAAAAGCATTTATTGCATTAATAACAACTAAAATCTCTCTATCCGTATTGTTTATTGCCTTTAAGTTATATTTTCCTGAAGCATATCTACATATTCTTTCTTCTATCTTTGGTGAGTATTTGTGCGGCTTTTGTTTTAATATAACACCACATCCTAACTTAGATGCATCTGTCTCTATGATAAAATAATTATCATCTAAAGGTAATTCTAGAGGTTTTAATTCTTTGACTTTTTCTTTTATAATTCTTACAAGCTTTATATCATCATAGTTAAAATGTTTTTGTCCGTTTTTCCTTAACTTTGCATACAATGGACCAGCTAATTTGGCTAAATTTTCAATATAATTTCTAGCATAATTTACTATTCCTAAGAATTGTTGCAATGTTTTCTTATCATTCATGATATCAAGAAATTGTAAGATCTTCTTTGCAATATGATTTTGTACAAAAATTTTTCCTTCTCCTATTTCATGACCTAAAAATTTTATCTTTTCCTTACATATCTCTATTTTCCTTTTAGACAATATTAACCCATGATGTTCTACCTTTCTAAAGAACATTTCCAAATGAGCTATATGCTCTTTGTAGGATTTTGAGAAAACTAATAAGTCGTCAATATAAACTAATATGAATTCTTGATATTCATTAAAAATATTTTGTATTTTTCTTTGAAATAAAGCAGGGGTATTTTTTAATCCTAAGGGCATTACTAGCCATTCAAAATGACCTTGAGGACATTTGAAAGCAGTCCATTCTATTTGTTCTTCTGCCATTTTTACTTGCCAAAACCCAGCCTTTAAATCAAATTTTAAGAAATATTTACTTTCTTGTATTCTATTTATCCATTCTTGCTTATTTGGGATATTATAACCATCATTTATGGTATTATTATTTAGTCTTTTATAATTAATAACCATTTTGACTTTTCTCTACCTATTTCAGCATGATTTCTAACTATAAATGCAGCTGACCTATGAGGATTCCGACTTTCTTTTATAGCTCTTAATTTTAGTAGTTCTTCAATATGCATCTTAAATTCTTCTATATCCTTTTTATATTTTATATCTCTATACCAATTTGGTGCTAATGATTGCAATACAAGAGTTTGCTATATGAAATTCTTCTATATTTTCACCTAGCTCTTCATCTATATAATTATCAGTGACATTTTTATAGGATCCTTGGAGTTCTAGATTGGTCTTTCCTGTATTAGAATTTATAGTCTTTTGTACTTCTGTTATATATGGAATATTGTCTTGATAAGGAATAAATGGTATTCCTTGCTCATGTATTATTGTTGTTTGTAAAGAGAATTATAAAAATCTTAATCCTAATATCATATCATCATGTATCATAGATAGGTCTCTTATTATAATTTTATTCATTATATATTTTGTATTATTTATTTGTACCTCAACATCATAAGCTAGTTGATTATGAACCTTTTTCATTCCAGACATATCAGTAGATATTTCTGCTTTATCTTGATCTATTGTATGAACTATTTTTAGGCATTTTGTGAAATATTTATTATACATAATATTTTTTGTACAACCGGTATCTACTAATGCTAATATTTTATATGTGATGTTAGGCGTTAATTTTACTTTTACAGGTACTCTTATTCCTATAATTTCTTTAAATGGTAATCTAACTATATATTTGCTACCAAAGTTTATTATGACATCTTTTAATCGTATAGCTTTATCATTTTTTCTATTTAATATAGCTTGATCCTTTAACTCGGTAATGCCTCTATAATTTTCTTTGATCTTATTTACTTCGTTGAGTTCTATCTTACTCTTAAGCTCTTCTAATTCTACTTCTAAATTATTTATTCTAGTTTCTAAGTTTCTAACTCTATTTACTAATATTTTATCTTCTGGTTCTAGTTCTACTTCTTGTCTCTATTTTTTGTTATTAGTTCTCAAACATGAGGAACATGCTTGCTTTAAACATATGTTGCATGTGAATCTATTTTTCTGACTAGGATAATATATGCAGAAAGCACATTTTATATTATAATCATATCTTCCTTTCATCCAATCGTGCTCACAGTCTTCTTGATTCATTAATTCTATTTTTGTTTCTATTGAACTATTATTATTTTTAAATATTATATCTAATCCTTCTATTGCATTATCTAGATTGCGTAACTCTTCATCATCTAAAGAGTCTCTAAAATCTTGGTAACTTTGGGCATTATTTTTCTTCTTCTTCATAACTTTCTAATAAAATATTTTCATTAATTTCCCACTGCTCTTCTTCATTTATAGTATAATTATTTTTCTGCACAACTTCTTTGGTTTTATATTTTTCCTTATCATTCTTTAATTTAGCCAATTTCCTAATAAAATATTCTTTTTTCTCTCGGATTGCAGGGCATTCACACAACATGGAGGTATTATATTCTTTAGGTATTTTACTTAATTTTTGTTCATAATATTGGATCTTGCTATCTAGAGGTTCCATTATAAGTAAAGTATTTAACTGAGGTTGTATTAACAAACTTACTTATATTAACTACTAAATTTAAATAATGTAGCTTTTCAATCTTCACTAGATTTTAGTAAATCCCTTAAATTCTATTTTTTACAACCCGAATGATTGATGTTGCAAATATCAAATCAAAGATTCAAGCAAGTAGTATTATTTTCCCCTGGCCGAATTGTTGATAACACCTTATCAACATAGGGAACATATTTCTTGTATAAAACATATATATTATTATTGAACTGAGGCTGTATTGACTCTTCTTATTAATCCTCAATATCTTCTTCGTTGTCCGCATCTTCAGGTTGCCATATTTCATACCCGGACAACAATTCACGATATTCTTTTCGTAGTTGACATTCTTTGTCATAGCTAGGCTTTATTAGTCTTCCAACTTCTCTTTGTGTTATACTATATTTTCTATAGTATTCTCGTAAGAATACTTTTATTATTTTATTTTGGTACATCATATAATATTCAGGATCAAATTTAGTATTTCTTTCAAATTCTTTTGCTTCACTAAAAATTCTCCAATTATCATGGTTCGTGTCTTTTACGAACAACTCTTCATAATTTTGCCATGAGTCTGAAGTCTATGTACTAAGAAATTTGTATGATCCCTTTGTGATATATATATATCATGGTATGCTGGTCTTATTGGTTGTGTAAATTTTGGTGGATTATCCTAGCTACAATAGAGTGACTGTATATTCCTTTTCACTATCCTCTGTCACGCACGGTCTTATCCTTCTGGATGTAGAAGGATATTCTTTGGTATGGATATGGTCTTCCACGGCCGAATGATTGATGTTGCAAACATCAAATCAAGGATTCTGACATGTAGTATTATCCCCCGGTTGAATTGTTGATAACACCTTATCAGCACAGGGAATATATTCTTACATGAGATATATTTATTTATTTTATTTTTTGTAATATTAAAATCTAATATTCTGGCCGTTGCCCATGGCCACAAATATCCAACGTCTCATCATCATTATCATCATCTTCATTGTCATTATCAGATATCTGTATATTCATTTTTGACTCATAATCTTTCTTTATATATTCTTCATAGTCTTGGTTTATAGATTCAATTTTTTCCTCTATTTCATGTCTTACTTCTTGTAAGACTTCTTCTTTCATATCTTTCTTCAACTGAGGAATTATTGATTCAAGCTTTTCTTTTAACTTTTTCTCAATAACTTCTTCATTTAGTGATTTTGTCTCTTTTTTTACATCTTTATATGTGGATACCCTTGAAGGTCCGTCTTCTCGTATATTAACTCCTGGCAAATTTATCTTCACATCTTTTGCCTTTATGTATTTTTGAATATAATCTTTTGTTGCTGGTTCTATGAAATAATTTACTCCCAAAATACTTCTTGCATATGAGAGAGCTTGATCAATATCTAAATATTTTTTCCATGATACTTTATCTTTTTCTTTTTCGATCTGTTGAGCTATAACTGCTTCATATGATACATAGATTCCTGGTGTTTTTTCCTTATATATAACATATATGGGTCTTTTCTCTATATTGCTAAATGGTTCTTTTGGTTGTATTTTCACATTAATTATATGAAAATATCCAGCCAGACTATTTAATATAGCTAGCATATAACCGTTATCTTCTCTTTTATTGTTACATTGAAACCAGAAATTGTCTAGAATGCATTTTTTATATCATCTAGTACAATATGGTCTTGAGGCTTCAATTTATATGTATGTGGTGAAAATATTCTTAACTTATTTTCAGTTCCAAAACTGAAACATTCACCCCCAATATGGCTTGTTTCTTTCTTCATTCCTGTAAAATAAATGATCGTGAAAATATATAAGGCAAAGTATTATCTTTTCCTTTTATATGCTTAAATATTACTTTATAACTGTTTCCAGTAATAATATCTTCAAATAGAACCCATCTTCTGTAGTGCCTTCGAGGCGAAGTCTTCAATTATTTGTCTGAGGAGTCTTCGTACTTAAGGAAGTGTCTGGCATCTTCAATTGTTCTCCTTTACTGTTGCCTGGACAGCTGGACGGTGCTGCGTGCTTCAATAATTGTCCTAGCTACAGTAGAATAACTGTATAGTCCTTTTGCGATGTCCTCTGTCACGTACGGTCTTATCCTTCTGGCTCAAGATTTGGCTGCCCTCTACTACAGGAAGGAGCATTATATTATATTCGGCAAATCTTTTGATTGCTGATGCTTCAAAAAGTTTCGGAAGCCCCATTGTCCTACTGTCTGTACATGCTATTTCAGGTCAGGTGCCTAGAAGCACTAGGCTAGGGTTAATGCCATTGCACATTGGCACCTCAATAGCCCCTTGCCTGTGCATAAGAAGCACTAAACTATCACTGCTACGATGCCTGAGATGCCCAAATATGTGCATATATAACTTGTTGGAATAAGAAACATTTATGTTTAAATTGCTATCAAGTTCTTTGTAATATTAGTGATGACAATACAACACACGCTCATACATATATTATTGTGGCACTATTTTTCCCTGTTCCTGGTTGCATCTCATGCGCAGCATGCCATCCCCACGCACGCCCTCCGCCGCCGCACACACCCCGCACACCACACCGCACAGGTTCGATTCCCATCCCTCACCCCATTTTCTTCTTCCGAAAAACGAGATTTGGGGAGGAAGAGACCGGGATGGGCGGCGGGTGGGGTGCCGTTGAAGCTGGGGGAGGGGTGTCGTCGCGACGGATCGGGCGGTGGGGGGTGAGGTGCCGGGTGGCACCCGAAGTGATCCCTGTCGCCACGGCGCCTGCTAAAGCTGGGGGAGGGGCGTCGCCATGTCGGATCGAGCGGCGACGATCCATCCCCGAATGGCCGTGCTAGGTCGGCGGGCACAAACTCTGTGGCACTCGCGTCTGCCCGGTAACGCAGCACTCGTGCATCCTCCTCTCCGGCATCGTCTTCCTCCCTCGTCCTTCGCCACCGCAGCTGCCGGGACATGCAAAGGTGCGATCTTGACTCCGGATTCGGCTCCCCCTTGCGCCCCTGCTCCCCAAAGGCATCGCCTTTGCTCTGATATGTGGTTTTGTACGGTCATGAGTTGCTTGTGATCTGTTCTCTGGGGGTGGTTTCCCGGCCAGTTACTGACTTACTATTGTGGGGCCGGAACTAGGTCGCTGGGCTGTGGTTCTTGCCGTCGTAGAGCGCCAAATCTAGAGCCTGGAGGAGAGTGGAGGCCTCCGCGCCTCGTCGGCGGCCGGTCAATCTGAAATTCCTTTAGGTTGTTTGGTTAGGTTGTATTCTTTTTCATTCCTTGCGAAATTCATACTGCCTAGAGCTTGGGGATGGCTACTATGAGCTCTAATCTTGTGTTGACCTTTTTCCCCTCCGACTTTATGAATTGTCAAGGCTATCCATGCCGAATGAGTTGTACTTTGATCAGCTTCATTGAGTTACTAATTATAGATACTAATGGAACAATGTTTTAAAGCATCGAAGGTATACTAAAATGGATCATTATTTAATATCAGGGGCATATGGTTGAAGGCATGTTATTATCTAAAATACGAAGAAGGGTGGACACTATCTTCGTGCGACATTCGTCGCCTCGTCCTACCGCACGCACCTGCGATCTTGCTCGGCACCGACAGGTGGGATGGCCCCTGCGATGCTGCTCCGCGCCGTTGATTTCGTGCCGCACCAAACCGACGAAAGGGAAGAAACCGGAATCTCGGACGCCCAATCTCCTCCCCAAGTTCCGCACACTCCCGATCTCTTGAACCTTCCTTCCCAGTCTGTGTCGCGATATCTCCTCCCCTTCAGTCGATGACCGGCAGCACTCGCCCTCGCCCTCGCTGTGGCACCCGTGCTGTCGTCGCCCTCGCCATCGTACCTGCACCGTCGTTGCCCTCGCCGTCGTACCCGCACCATCGCCCTCGCCGTCGTACCCGCGCTGTCGCCCTCGCCAAATGGACGAGCCCTCGGAGGCGCCGCCATCGGAAGAAGCTAGCCAAGCCTGAAGCACATCGTAGTTCTCCGCCCTCGCCGTCGCACCAGCGCACCCGCACTGTCACCCTCACCGTCGTGATCCAGGTAGGGCTCGTCATGATACTCGGGTCCTTTCCCAATGGCGCTCGGCCCCTTCTCTCCGGCCGTCAGTGGCTCGCACGGCCCACTCCGGTCAGCGGTTATCAGACCCTTTCGTTCCGGGTGCACACCTCACCACAAATCCGCATCCTCTGGGTCTCATCCATGGATTCCTGTCTCAACGCTGAAGAATAAGGCCGTCTCCTCCAAGCACGTGCCACATGCAACAACAACTCGATGGGGAGGGCATGTTGTGGTTCCTGCGTTGCTGCTGCATGCACAAGGTCAACTGTTTCAGACTTGTTCTTTTACTGCATGACAAAACTTACACCATATTTCCATCTGCATGATCTCATACGTACGTTAGTCAAACTTTGACGACAAAATTAAATCTATGTGCTATTACAAATTGCTTCCAGTTTATTAGAGAAAATTTATTCAGTGAGGTATGGAGGTATTTTGTTCACTTTCCACACTGTTTTTGTTTAGAGATGCGAATGTTCAGATATATATTATTTGTTTTCATGCTTTTACTTTTAAAATAAGAATTATTTTCTTAAAAAAACTCTTGTACTTAGAATCTTAAGATGCACCATGATAATGTTTTAATAGGACTACATAGGTGGATAATGGTTATGCATCGTATGGGATTTGGCAAATAACAGAATCATAATTAATAAGAATCATCCACGTGAAAATGAATAAGATGGAGTATATCAAAAAAAAGGGAGCAAATTGAAATAAGTAAGAGCACTGAAGTGAACCAGTGAGAGCTCACAGCTCTGCACAATTTTTGAAAGTAGAAGAACAAAGAAAACCAGAATTGATTGTCAGCCCATCTTGCTTCCTGCCAATCTTCAGTTGTACCTTGAAGACTGACGATACATGTTGATGTTTCTGACCATTCTTCTCATGTGATGCAGGCAATGGTTGAGATTAACTTCCTCTCCAAGATAATTACCGTTCACCTTCATCAGATCTGAACTCGGTTTTTGCAGATCCAGCAGGAAGGCTATGGTCCTGAAAAGGAGAGAACGTAGCCCGTTGGTAGTCTGATATTAGTATCTGGTATACCATTTTCTCATTACCTTCACTATTTCAGCTTGTAGTTTGCTGTTTGGGTAGGAAAAAGACTTGCAACATTTATCCCACATCAATTCTATCTGAAGATATAGAGTGCTGTCTGAAGGAGCTGTAATCAAGATGTGTGCTGATGGACAGTGGTCCATGTATCTTCACAGGGTACATATTGTCCAAATTTTAGGCATGGAAGAACATGGAAATTGGAGGTGGTAATGGTAAATTGACCGGAGCCATCGTCAGCACCGTTGAGCTCTGGAACCCACGTACACCAAGTACTATGCTATGCCTAATGGAGCTGGCTGGTCGGAGTGCGAGTGGAAGCCGCTGTCGGAGGTGGTCGGTGACTGCGTCCAGCGCTGGTTCCAGGACGCGTACAAGGAGGCGCGCAAAGGGGACATTGCCAACCAGGTGCTTGTAGCTCAGATGTTCTTCTCGGGTTATGGAACCCCCAAGAACGAGTACAAGGTATAGCAACGCACCTTGTTCAAAATTAGATATCTTTTGATTCAGGTTCCTTATTTAGTCATATGTGCTAGGTACATGGGGATTTGATTCAGCTTCCTTGTTTACTTTAATTTATTATAGTTTCTGCTTGTCATAGTGATGATTTTCCTGTTTGGAAGATCAAACATGTAAATGGTGACTTTCATGTCACTTTTTGGCATTTAGCAATAACTTTTGTGGATACATATTACAGAATGATGAAACTCATCAACCTCTATCTAGAAAAGTGTCAATTCCTTCATCCAGAATGATGAAACTCATCAACCTCTATCTGGAAGCCACCGGCGAGGCGGCTGACGCCGGGAGGCATGCTTTGCGACGGCCTCATCCCTCACCGCCACCGCCGCGTCTTCCACTCCCCGCCCTCGATTCACACCACGCTGGTGTTCCTGGGCCTAGCGGCGTTGCCCACGTCGACAGGGGGAGGAGATGGCGGCAGAGCCAGGGGTGCGAGGGCAGGGCGACAGGGCATGAACGCCACGCTCCAACGACATCGACGACAGCACCACCACCACCAATTATGTAACTTCCTCTCCTTGCATTCTCCACTTGCATCTGCATCTCCTGTGGCTAGCTATGATTCTCTCATCTATTTGTCTTCCCTAAATTTTTGTTCTCTTGTTTTCCCCAAATCAGCAAACCCTATCCATAGAGGTGGCCGCCTGGGCGGCTGCTGGGCTACGAACTCCAGCAATGATGGCGCGTCGGCATGTTAGCATGAGGCTGTGGCGGGCGACGGACCAGTGGCCGCATGGGGCAGAGGCAAGGCGGACATGGTTAGCACCCGCACGAGGCTGCGACCTGCAACCGCGAGCATCCGTGCCCAAGGGCACAGCATGCCAACGCTACAAGCCGCACCCGCGTGGATTGTTCCAGTGTCATAGCGCGCCTATGCGGGGCCACGGGGAATGCCGTCCGGCGGCCTTCTGGAGGCTAGCGGCAAGCTACTGACATGCTTGGCAGCTGGCTAGTGGCACCAAGGGGCAGGGACACGAGGGCCGATTGGAACAAGATATGGAGCGTGAATTCAAATGGTAAGTTAATATTTTATCATAGTAGGTGAGTAGCTCCTGTGAGTGAGGTATATGTAGATCTAGAGAATATGTATTATGAATGTGTTTAACTTAGAGTTTAGAAAATTCTGACATTATAGAGACAAACGATTTTCTATGCCAGCAAGCCATAGATATATTGTTAGTAGGTTGGAGGAAAGAAAATAGAAAGGAAGGGAAAATGTTATAGGATTACGGGAAACTGTTAATTATTTGCACATTTAGGACTTCTATTGTGAGAGAAGATTCTAAGAATCAACTAGATGCAATGTTTATGTGTACAAACCATGCCATCACCGTTGAAAGGATCAAGATACCCAAGAGGGGGGTGAATTGGGCTAATTCTAATTTTTTTGCAATAATTAAATCCTATGGTTAGCCCAATTAACCCCTTGTGCCTAGAAAGTGTTTCTAATGTTCTATCACACAAATAGACTTGCAACCTAAGTTCCAATCCTACTCTAGCATCGCAATTCTAGGAATGTAAATGACAAGAATTGAATTGCTCAAAGTAATGCTCAAAGTAAATTCTCAAAGTAAAGAGAGGAGAGAAAACACGGCGATGTTTTGCCGAGGTATCGGAGAGTCGCCACTCCCCACTAGTCCTCGTTGGAGCACCCGTGCAAGGGTGTAGCTCTCCCTCGATCCGCGCAAGGATCAAGTGCTCTCTACGGGTTGATTCTTCGACACTCCATCATGGTGAATCACCCACAACCTCTCACAACTTGAGTTGGGTCATCCACAAGCTCTCTAGATGATCACCAAGCTCTCTAATCACCACCAAGCCGTCTAGGTGATGGTGATCACCAAGAGTAACAAGCATGAACTCTCACTTGACCACGACAAGCCTAGGGAGAAGGGTGGATGCACACTTTGCTACTCTTGATCTCACTAACGAGGGCTCTCTTTGGGATTCTCAAATCTCAATCACCTCACTAGGACCTTGCTCTTCTTGGCACTCTCTAAGGTGTGTTTTAGCTGTTGAAACGAGCAAAAGTGACTCCACACACGAGTGGAGCTTCTATTTATAACGTGGGCTAAAAAATGAATCGTTATGTGCCTCTGCAGGGTGACCGGATGCTCTGGTCATGTTGACCGGATGCTCCGGTCAGTTCAATCCGTACACCAGTGTTTAAGTGTTGACCGAACGCTGGCAGGGTCTGATCACTATTGACCGGACACGTCCGATCGCAAATATCCCTCACTGGAACCTTACTGTACTTGACCAGACGCTAAACCCCCAGGGTCCGGTCAGTACTGACCGGACGCGTCCGGTCATAGAATTCCTTCTCTGGAACCTTACTGGAGTCGACCGGACGCTGGTCCTCAGTGTCCGATCACTCAACCACTCAGCATCAGCGTCCGATCACTCGACCACTCAGCGTCCGGTCACGCCAGACGCAATCTCCTTGATCAAATGAACTGACCGGACCCTGCAGCTAGCGTCCGATCAGCATTTGACCCTCCATTCACTTCCAACTCTCGATCATATGTGAATGAAGTTTGCTCCATAGGATCTAAGGGCTTTGTTGGAGCTACCTAGTGCTAGACTTAGCAAGTGTGCACCACACCTAACTCACTAGACTCACCTAGGTCAAGCTACCCATCCATACCCCCCTTAATAGTATGGCCAAAGGAAAAACAAAGTCCTAAGCTACTCTAAGTGTCTCTCCAACTCCAATCGACACTTAGAACTAGTCATCCTTAACCTTGTCGTCCATCCTTTGAAAACCGAAACAATTTCCATCGTAGGGGCATGACATCCATGATTGCCCAATCGATCTCCATTACCATGACCAAACTTAATTGCATCTGTAAAACACACGTTAGTCATAGTAATCTTGTATTGCCATTAATCACCGAAACCCAACTAGGGGCCTAGATGCTTTCAATCTCCCCCTTTTTGGTGATTGATGACAATACCACCTCGAGTATGTGAAAGAGTTGATTTTTTATCATGCTTGGATCATATAAGCTTTTGTCAATAAGAACAAAAGAGTTAGGCAAGCTTATATGACCCAAGCCAACATAATGTACTCAAAAGATATGAAATAAGCATGAGTACAAGTAATAAAGCTCATTTGCATTGGAGTAAAACGCGAAAGTAAAGGCAAATGAGCATAACACAAGTGATATGACATATAAATGATTCAAAGTAGAGAGCACACATGTCATATATCACAATCACGTAGATATCACTATCACATAGGTATAGTTTAATGTATAAAGGTAAACACACGAATGCATAATAGTAATAGTGTATCACACAAATAAAACTCCAAATGTATATAATAGACTAATAGCAAACTAGGCTCCCCCTAAAAGTCGCTCCCCCTGAGTCTACATACTCGAACCCTCTCCCCCTTTGTCGTCAAACACCAAAACCTAAGGGTCAGTCGGCGGGGCTGCAGCGGACGAGTCGGGCGCTAAAGTACGAGGAGCAAGCTGGAACTGGGCGCCATCATCATCTGACCCTAAGCTCTGTACTGACTAACCCTCTGTAGCTGGAAGTGTTGCTGAAGCGGTCTAGGTATGAGCTGGGGCAGGTGCTACCTGTGATGCTACTGGTATGTCTATCGTAGGATCTGAAGATGCGATAGAAGAAGGGAGCCTCTGAGTAGTCACGGCGACAGGAGCTGCTGTAGAAGGACCTGGGGCATGCATATGTGGTGGTGTAGGCATCCCTGTCAACTCGCTAAAAGATGCTCCAAGACTCCTGGAGACTGATGTGTCAGGCACAAATAGCGAGGATGACTGATCCAGTGTGAAACCCATCTGAAATGGTGTGAACTGTGGGGCTACCACTGGCGAGGATAACCACTGGGACACCTGTACTATGGGAGAAGCAAACTGAGCTGGAGGTTATCCCTAACTCTGAAACCCACTAGGTTGTACTGCTGGAGTCATCATAGTGGTAGCAGGCTGACCAATCTAGGGCGAAGGCTAGGCTGTGGGGCCCCAATGGCTATCACTACATGCTACATGAATCCCAAAAGCTGCTGCTGCATGAGTAACTGCTACTGATGCATCTGTTGCTATTGCTGCTGTTGGAGGACCTGCTGCTATCGCTGGAACTCGTCCTGATGAGCCTAAAACTGTGCAAAGTTGGCAGCGGTCTCCTAAGCCTGTCTAGCCTGATCCTGCCGCATCTGCTCAAGGATAGTAATCAAAGCGGGGTCTGTCTACAGTGCAGGTGGAGCGGAGCTAGAACTGCCAGCCTCTGCATCATGTCTATGTGGAGGCATCCGAGGAATAGGCTGGTAGTCATCGTCTGAGCTATCACTAGGCTCGCTCACCTCCTACTATGCCTCAAGCTCTGCCTCCTCAATAGCTGTTATGCCTCTAATCATCTCATCCTACTGAGCTGTAGACTCTGGTATATCTGGATGACGGCGTGGCTAACTAGGTGTTGTAGGTGTACTATGCCTGATCATCTATGTCATGTTATAGGCAGGAAATTCTGTGGTGGCACCCCTGTACTCAGCAAGCTCCTCTAGTGGCCTCACTATGACTGCCCTGTGGATAAGCTAGGTGATCTAGTGAGCATAGGGCAACTACCTATGACCTCTGAAGCCCTCCGCTATAGTATCCTCCATCTCTAATAGAAGAAGATCCCAAATATTAAAAACTGTCTGTTGCATAAGAGAGTTGATAAGTCAAAGTTGTATCCTAGTCAAGCCCTCTCTGTATCCTATCCTAGTAAGTAGTGTCCTCCTCATAATAGCCTTAAGCACTCGAGCAGTGGGGTTAAGGTCACTGGGGTTCCTCCTTGACCCTTCGCCAAAAGGATCCTTGAAACAGTGGCGGACCAAGTCAGTAGGGGGCACATTGCCACCATGTGGGTGTCTGGGAGATGCAGTCTTTCCATAGCAAACCTCATGAAGTCTGACTGGCTGCTCCTGAAGCCTCAGTATCTCCCTAACCCTCTAGCTTGTCAGCCGGTAGTCTCTTCCTCTGAATCCAAAGTGAATATATCTATGTTGCGGGTCAATCCAAAGGGAAGCATAGAACTGCCGAACCTAAGATGGCACATATAATCATGTCCGTCCAATCAGATATGATAGCCTTGGCAGATATGTAAGGTAGGGGTGAGTGTGCTCTCCAGCTGCTGCAACTATAGAGTCAATGTGACACACCCTCTGAGATCTGAAAATCGCCCCACTATTGAGATAGGCATTGTATAAGTCCTCCTACAGGGGTGTATAGAATCCCTCTGATGCTCTCTCATCCCTCCTGGGTAGAAACCACACATCAAACTCTACAAACCTCAGGTGTTGAACCTGCTTGGCTGTGGCGTCCCTCAAGTCAAGGTGGGTCACTAGAGGCGGACCCTATGGTCTAGGCAGTGGACGTGATCTCCTCTACTGTGTCGATGGCCTCGGTGAGACTAGGACATGAGTGCGACTAGAGCGGTGTAACTGTGGCTATGGTGCTAGCTCTGTCTCCTCGCCCTGCTGGACCTGCTTACCCTCCTGAGACTGCTATGATAGCTATCCCTCCTGTGTCTCCTGAGCTGGCTAAGGCTCCGGAGTCTGCTGTGATGGCTGAGGCTGCTGCTGTGGCTCCCCCTGAGGCTGAACCCCGTTAATGGCAACACGCCATCCTCCAATCATGAGGGTCCTAGCTGGACCACCATGAAGACGCTCAACAAGCTAAAGTGTAGCCATCGCATCTAGTGGAAGTGGATCTACAATAATGACTCCACTACGTGCACCTCCTCTCTCAGCATGCTCTGTGGCCTCTACAACAGCTGCTGCTCTGGTTGTCTCTACAACTTTCTTCATCGCCTTGCCTTTAGGATCTACAGGCAAGTGAGGCGGAGGCCTCTGATCATCATCTCTTGGACCACCACCAACATTCTTGGTGCGAGCCATCTGATCTGACTAGAACCACTACCGCTGATAAGATCAACTGTCCACTAACACTTTCGAGGCTTGGCCTCGATCCATACTCATGAGCTTGGCTCTAAGTGACCTAACAACTGCCACTGACACCTCAACGACACTGACTCACTGCATGATGGAATAGAAGGATATACAAATAAATACAATATATCTAATAGATGCGAAACCCTAGGAAGCAAGCAATTTAGGTACAAAATTGAAATATGGGCATGCTACCTGACAAACTGATGATCCGAAAAGAAGAGAAGCAATCCACGGAAGACCACCGACTTGGCTAGGGTTAGGGTTCCGACTCGATGAATATCAGTGACGCAAAGTGATGAGTCAATGGTGAGAATGCAAGGCACTACAGAGGCTTGCTCGGCGGTGAAACTAGGGCACGGTGGTGCGGCTGGAGCAGGATAAGCACGGTGAGGGCGTAGGCCAAGCTTGCATGGGATGCAGCGGCTAGGGCAGGCATGGCACGGGGAGGCGCTAGCAGCACGGGAGCATGCAGGCTCAGCGTGATGTGGAGCAGGGCACAGCGGCTGCGGTGGCGCGTGGTCGCGGTGGAGCAGGACGCGGATGGCGGTGCTGGTGCGGGAACTTGTGGCTGTAGTGGTTAGGGTAGAGGCGAGCACGGTGGCGTTCAGCTTGGGGCATAGGCGTATAGTGATGTCGGCGGATAGGTTAGGTCAAGAGCATGCGACAATATATAGTGGCCCCCAGCGGATTAGAAAAGGAATCGAAGAAAGAGTTCTAAAGCCGCACGAAAACTACTGACCGAACGCTCCGGTGGTAGCGACCGGACGCTCCGGTGGTAGCGACCGGACGCTACCACCCAGTGTCCGGTCGATTCCAGAGAGGTCCAAATCTTCTAGAATCATGACCAGACGTGTCCGGTGGACACCGACTAGACGTAGCCAGAGTCCGGTCACCTAGCCTTGATGTCTTCATGATCGACCAGACATTGAAGCTCCTCCTAACCAGACGCTGGGAAAATACTGTTTCAGCGTCCGGTCACTCCTGCTCGGCAGCTGTTCACCTCCTATGAACTGATCGGACGCTGAACATCAGAGTCCGGTGCAGCGTCCAGTCACTCCTTCTTCAGCGATTCTTCAAAGTCCTTCGTGCTGCCTGTTCCCAATCAAGTCCCAACCCAAATAAGATCCAAATAAACACCAATTGGGACTGATGTGAGTGACCTCTCTCAAACCCTCAAGTTTTTCAAAATATTTTGCCTTAGGCTATAATTTTTTTTAAGAAAATAGGCAAATAAGAGGGCAAATTGAAGACAAACGACAAACAACATTCATGCATATGCAATACTTGAAAGTAAATCTAGTTGCTTGTCAAGTTTGATCCAAGGTTAAGCTTCTTCACACGCTTTACGGCAGTTATCTTAACCATGTTAGACAAGCCCTAAATGCATTGCCATAAAGTAAACATGTAATATATTACAATGCAATGCAAGGGACAACACAAGCTCATCTTTTAGTGAAGTTACTAAAATTAAGAACATTGAGCTCATTCCGTAATCTACAAAATGTTGCCTCATCTAGCGGTTTAGTGAAGATATCCACCAATTGATCCTCGGTCCTTACACCTTCTAGTGAAATATCATTCTTTGCAACATGATCTCTAAGAAAGTGATGGCGGATATCTATGTGCTTGGTGTGAGAGTGTTGAACCAGATTATTTGCAAGTTTTACCGCACTTTCATTATCGCACAAAAGAGGTACTTTCTCTAGAACTACACCATAGTCTAGCAAAGTTTGTTTCATGTAAAGTATTTGTGCACAACAAGCACCTGCGGCAATGTATTCTGCTTCGGCGGTGGACAAAGCCACACTATTTTGTTTCTTGGAGGACCAAGACACAAGTGATCTACCAAGCAAATGGCACCCTCCGAATGTGCTTTTTCTATCAACTTTGCAACCGGCATAATCCGAATCGGAATAGCCAATTAATTCAAATATAGCTCCTTTGGGATACCAAAGGCCAATGCTTGGTGTGTGCTTAAGATACCTAAGGATTCTTTTTATGGCAATTAAATGTGTTTCCTTAGGATTACCTTGAAATCTAGCACACATATACACACTAAACATGATGTCGGGCCTAGATGCGGTCAAATATAACAAGCTACCAATCATAGAACGGTAGAGAGTTTGATCAACCGTGTTACCTCTCTCATCTAGGTCGAGATGTCTATTGGTTGGCAATGGTGTCTTGATTGGCTTACATTCATCCATCTTGAATCTCTTGAGAAGGTCTTTTGTATATTTCTCTTGAGAGATGAAGATCCCTTCTTTCATTTGCTTGACTTCAAAACCAAGAAAGAATGTAAGCTCACCAATCATGGACATCTCGAACTCCTTCGACATCAATTCACCAAATTCTTTGCAAGAGTCTTCATTTGATGATCCAAAGATGATATCATCAACATATACTTGACAAATGAAGATATGTCCATCAAGCTTCTTGGTGAATAGTGTGGTGTCGACCTTCCCAATGGTGAAGCCCTTCTCAATGAGGAAGTCCCAAAGGTGCTCATACCAAGCTCTTAGGGCTTGCTTAAGCCCATATAATGCCTTGGACAACCTATAAACATGATTAGGATATCTAGGGTCTTCAAACCCGAGAGGTTGATCAATATAGACTAGTTCATTAATAAAGCCATTTAAAATACACTTTTCACATCCATTTGATATAATTTCATTTCATGATGCGATGCATATGCAAGAAGGATACGAATGGCTTCTAGCCTTGCAACCGGTGCAATGGTCTCTCCAAAATCCAAATCTTCAACTTGAGAGAACCCCTTTGCAACTAGTCTTACCTTGTTCCTCACAACAACACCTTAATCATCTTGCTTGTTTTGGAACACCCACTTTGTTCCAATGACTCTTACACCTTTAGGTCGCTCTTCAAGAGTACAAACTTCATTGCGGGTGAAGTTGTTCAACTCTTCATGCATGGCATTGATCCAATCCAGATCTTGAAGAGCTTCTTCTACCTTGGTAGGCTCAAAACAAGAGACAAAAGAGTGATGAGCAATAAATGAAGCAAGTTTTTGTGAGCGTGTCATCACTCCCTTTGATGGACTCCCTATGATGAGATCTTGTGGATGATCTTGTAGTAGAGGTGTGTTTCTTCTATTGACCACTTGAGGAGGAGGCTGTGGAGCATCAACATCTTGTGCTTGTACCACCATTTGCTCATGGAAGACATGAGTATCTTCATTTTCTACTCTCCCATCTTTTTTACTATCTTGTGGTACACTTGATGAAGAGGGTGGATCAATCACTTGTACATCATCTTCATCATCTTTAGGCTTGATGTCTTCAACCAGAATGTTCTTCATGGCCTCCCTCAATGGTTCATCACCTACATCATCAAGATTCTCATGTGCTCCTTGGGAGCTATTAGATTCATCAAATTCCACATCATATGTTTCTTCAACCAAGCTGATGGCATGATTAAATACTCTATATGCTTTGGACTTTGATGAGTAACCAACATAAAAACCAATATCACAATGTCTTTGGAACTTTCCTAGGTGTTGCCTCTTCTTGTAGATGTAGCATTTGCAACCAAACACCCTAAAGAAGGAGATGTCCAGCTTCTTCCCATTGAGCAACTCATAAGGTGTCTTGCCAAGGAACTTTTGAAGGAATAGGCAGTTGGATGCATAGCATGCGGTGTTGATTGCTTCTGCCCATAGAGCTTCGGGGGTGTTGTACTCATCAAGCATTGTTCTTGCAAGAGTGATCAATATCCGGTTCTTTCTCTCAACTACACCATTTTGTTGAGGAGTGTATGTTGTGGAGACCTCATGTTTAATTCCAACTTCATCATAATAGGCTTCTATGTTTGTATTGTCAAATTCTTTCCCATTGTCACTTCTAATCTTTTTGAGCTTCACTTCAAATTCATTTTGAGCTCTCTTGGCAAACTTCTTGAAGCAAGATGCAACTTCGGATTTGTCATGAAGGAAGAATACCTATGTATACCTTGAATAATCATCAACTATCATAAGACAATAAAGATTTCCTCCCAAACTCTTGTAAGTTGTTGGTCCAAATAAATCCATGTGAAGGAGTTCTAGCACTCTTATGGTTGACATAAAAGCTTTGGTAGGATGAGTATTAGCAACTTGCTTGCCGGCTTGACATGCACTACAAAGCTTGTCCTTCTCAAACTTCACATCCTTCAACCCTCTCACCAAATCATTCTTCATAAGCTTCTTGAGTGAGCTCATCCCAACATGAGCAAGTCTTCTATGCCATAGCCACCCAAGTGTTGTTTTGGTGAAAAGGCAAGTCTTCAAGTTAGCATCTTCGGAGGTGAAGTCCACTAGATATAAGTTGTTGTATCTAAATCCTTGGAATATCACTTGATCATTATCCTTCTTGGATACAACAACCTCCTTCTCGGTAAATAAGCATTGGAAGCCAAGATCACATAATTGTCCAACGGATAGCAAGTTGAAGCTCAATGAAGCAACATATAGCACATTGGAGATGGAATGATCATTTGATATTGCCACTTTGCCCAATCCTTTAACCTTGCCCTTTGAGTTATCTCCAAATGTAATTCTCTCTTGTCCATCTACTTCTTCATCATGTGAGGTGAACATACAAGGATCATCGATCATATATTGTGTGCAACCACTATCAATAACCCAATGACTTCCACCGGTCTTGTAGTTCACCTACACACAAGAGATTCAAGCTTTAGGAACCCAAACTTGTTGAGGGCCCTTCACCTTCTCAACAAGTGACTTAGCAACCCAAATCTTCTTAGGCCTATTCTTGTTAGGAGGTCATAAGAACATGACTTTCATCTTTCCACTAGAATCCTTTCTAAGCATGTAGTGAGCATTGAAGGTAAAGGGTCTAGCATGCTTGGGCAAGGGTTGTGGTGGTGGAGTTTGGCACTCATGAGAAAAGTGGCCTTCTTGTCCACACTCAAAACATCTCTTTGGCTTTGGCTTTGGCTTTGATTGTTGTTGTTGGACTTGAGCCTTCTTCTTCTCTACATTTGCACCATATCCAATGCCACTTCTATCCATCTTCATGACGGTATTCATTAGGAGCTCACTTTGAAGATACTTGCCTCTAGTGAACTTGCTCAATCCAATTTTGAGATGCTCTTTTTCCAACTTGAGCTTCTTGTTTTCTTCCTTAAGAGCATCATTGTTCTTCTCTTCCTTGAGCTTCTTGTTTTCTTCTTTGAGCTTCTCATTCTCAAGGATTAAGTTACCATCATGATCAAGAGTTTCTAGCACAATAGTGTTGTGGCTTTTGATTTCTTCAAGATCTTTCTTGAGCTTTGCATTATCATTCTTGAGCTTGACAAACTCATCATAATCATTGGCCTCAACCACTTGCTTGCCCTTGCTACTAGAACCTTGCTCAATGCTCTCAATGATCAAGTCATCACATGATGTAGCTATATCAATCTTAACAACATGGTTAGTAGCATCATGTGGCTCATTGGATAGAAATTCTTGAGCAATAACAAGATTATCATGATTGATCTTAAGAGTAGTATATTCATCTTTTAGCTTGTTGTGGCTAGTGATGAGCTCATTGTGCACCCACTCAAGTTTATCATGTTTATCTTTAAGCTCTTTCTTAGAAGATTTGAGCTCCTTGAGTTTGGATGACATAGCATCATTTGCTTCTCTAAGCTCAACATTAGCCTTTTCTATTGTATCACATTTTGCTAAAAGTGAATCATTCTTAGCATCTAGTTTTTCATTTTTAGCTCTACTCTTTCTAATGATCTTAGTGTATTGTCTTAGTATTTTAACAAGATCATCATATGAAGGTGAATCATCATCATCATCGCTATCACTATCATCATCACTAGCTTGCTCATCATCACTACTATTGTCATTATTAGTTACCTTGTGTTCACCCTTGGTCATAAGGCATAGGTGTGTAGAGAATGATGGCGGTGGTGGTGGTGAAGATGAGAGATCAATAGCTATGGCGGCCACCTTCTCATTGTCACTATCATCATCGGATGATCCACTAGATGAATCAATGTCCGTGAGCCAATCACCGACAATGTAGACATTTCCACTCTTCTTTTTCTTGTGGAAGTCTCTCTTCTTGCCATCTCTCTTCTTGTATGGCTTGTTCTTCTTCTTTTCATCTTCTTCTTCATTGCTTGAGTCATCTTTCTTTCCCTTGAACTTGTTCTTGAACTTGTCTTTCTTGGGCTTGGTGCATTGGTGTGCTAGATGACCAAGTTCACCACAATTGAAGCAATCCATTTCGGAGATTGTCTTTCTCCTAGAGCTTGTGAAGAACTTCTTCTTCTTGCCATCGAACTTGATGCCACTCTTGTTTAGCTTCTTTATCATCTTGGCGGCTTTCTTCACCATGAGAGCAAGATCTTCATCTTCTTCATCACTTGAACTCTCATACTCAAGTCTTGCTTTGCCCTTATCTTGACTAGCTTTGAATGCTAAATCTTTTTCTTTCTTCTTAGTAGAGGATGAGCCATCTTGAGGTGTGATGTGCATGTACATCTCATGAGCATTGATCTTTCCCAAGATTTGTGTCGGTGTAGCGGTGGAAAGATCACCTTGATGTAGCACGATCACAATATGCCCATATTTGTCAATGGGAAGGACACTCAAGATCTTTCTCACAACGTCGGATGGTGACATTTGAGTAAGTCCAAGCCCATTGACTTCCTCTACAAGAACATTCAAACATGAATACATTTCATTAGCACATTCTTTAGGAAGCATTTCAAAAGAGTTGAGCTTTTTCATGACAAGATAATAGCGTTCCTCATGCTCACTCTTTGTTCCCTCATGGAGCGCACAAACGTCCGACCATAGTGCATGGGCATCTTTGTGATTCCTTACATGGTTGAACATATCTTTGCAAAGGCCTCTAAAGATGGTGTTGGAGCCTTTGCATTCCATTTTTCATAGTTCACTTCATCGCCTTAAAGTTGTGCGGGATTCCTAGGTCTTGAGAAGCCATGTGAGGGTGCTCTAAGTATTCCAACGTCTAGAGCTTCTAGGTATGCCTCCATGCAAATTTTCCAATATGGAAAATCATCCCCCTCGAAGATAGGAGGAGGTCCATCCCTGTAAGACATCTTACTCTAAGCGGTTAAGCTTAAAAACGTGAGCACGCGGCTCTGATACCAATTGAAAGGATCAAGATGCCCAAGAGGGGGGTGAATTGGGCTAATTCTAAATTTTCTTGCAATAATTAAATCATATGGTTAGCCCAATTAACCCCTTGTGCCTAGAAAGTGTTTCTAATGTTCTATCGCACAAATAGACTTGCAACCTAAATTCTAATCCTACTCTAGCATGGCAATTCTAGGAATGTAAATGACAAGAATTGAATTGCTCAAAGTAATGCTCAAAGTAAATTATCAAAGTAAAGAGAGGAGAGAACACGCGGTGATGTTTTACCGAGGTATCGAAGAGTCACCACTCCCCACTAGTCCTCGTTGGAGCACCCGCACAAGGGTGTAGCTCCCCCTTGATCCGTGCAAGGATCAAGTGCTCTCTATGGGTTGATTCTTCGATACTCCGTCGCGGTGAATCACCCACAACAGCTCACAACTTGAGTTGGGTCATCCACAAGCTCTCTAGATGATCACCAAGCTCTCCAATTACCACCAAACCGTCTAGGTGATGGCGATCACCAAGAGTAACAAGCACGAACTCTCACTTGACCATGACAAGCCTAGGGAGAAGGGTGGATGCACACTTTGCTACTCTTGATCTCACTAATGAGGGCTCTCTTTAGGATTCTTAAATCTCAATCACCTCACTAGGACTTTGCTCTTTTTGGCACTCTCTAAGGTGTGTTTCAGCTGTTGAAATGAGCAAAAGTGACTCCACACACGAGTGGAGCTTCTATTTATAACATGGGCTGAAAAACGAACCGTTATGTGCCTCTACGGGGTGACCAGACGCTCCGGTCATGTTGACCGGACGCTTCGGTCAGTTCAACCCGCACACCAGTGTTTAAGTGTTGATCGGACGCTGGCAGGGTCCGATCACCACTGATCGGACGCGTCCGGTCGTAAATATCTCTCACTGGAACCTTACTGTACTCAACCGGACGCTGAACCCCAAGGGTCCGGTCAATACTGACCAGACGTGTCCGGTCACAGAATTCCTTCTCTGGAACCTTACTGGAGTCGACCAGACGCTGGTCCTTAGCGTTCGGTCACTCGACCACTCAGCATCCGGTCACGCTAGACACAATCTCCTTGATCAAATGAACTGACCGGACACTGCAGCCAGCGTCCGGTCCGACCAGAGCCAGCGTCCGGTCTGACCGGAGCCGGCGTCCAGTCAGCATTTGACCCTCCATTCACTTCCAACTCTCGATCATATGTGAATGAAGTTTGCTCCATTGGATCTAAGGGCATTGTTGGAGCTACCTAGTGCTAGACTTAGCAAATGTGCACCACACCTAACTCACTAGACTCACCTAGGTCAAGCTACCCGTCCATACCCCCTTAATAGTATGGCCAAAGGAAAAACAAAGTCCTAAACTACTCTAAGTGTCTCTCCAACTCCAATCGACACTTAGAACTAGTCATCTTTAACCTTGTCATCCATTCTTTGAAAACCGAAACGATTTCCATCGTAGGGGCATGACATCCATGATTGCCCAATCGATCTCCATTACCATGACCTAACTTAATTGCATCTGTAAAACACACGTTAGTCATAGTAATCTTGTATTGTCATTAATCACCGAAACCCAACTAGGGGCCTAGATGCTTTCAACCGTGCCAATAAAAAAGTACACCCACGATGTTTCCTCTTGGCCCATGTTCTTGGATCTGATTAATTAACAACGGAATTAACCTAAAATTTTTTCTGCAGATCCTTACCCTGTGGTACAAGGTCCCTGGGATTCTCCTTGGTTCCACACACTACTCCACGCTGGTTGGTTGACATATGGTCTATTGGCTCAATTTTCGATAAGATGTTGATGAACTCCGACATCACTTTTCAATGTGTGAACTGCTTCATAACTCACACCGACATATATAGATATTCTAACCTGGTGTAAATTGTAGATGAGTTGGTCACTAACCAACCACTTTTCCCTGGTGACTCCAAGTTGCAGTTGCAGCAGCTGCTCCACATCTTCAAGTAATATCCGCAGTGCCTTTAGTTTATTTTTTGATCATGTCTGATACTAACAATGATATTCTGATACTGACGTGGGCACCCCGAATGACTATCTGGGATTATTTTGTTCTCATTGCTGTAATTTAGTTTAATTTGCTGCTCAATTGCGCACCAGTAATGATCATACATGTTCCGTGCATACATTGCCTGCACTTTTTGCCTGTCTGGTGCTTATCACAAAAGTAAAATAGTTTGTTTATTGCTTGTTTCAAACAAATTTTAGATTGGAAGAGAGCAGGTGGCAGCAAACATGTCTACACATCCTGCTGGGAACTCAACCTTCAACCTGTTATGTGTGACCATCTATCAACAACTTCACTGATTGATAACATAGTCAGGTAGTTGAGTTGGACACTGCTCTTGGTGGTCTAGGGAGGCGCAAATTCGTGCATGATGGCAGTGTTGTGCGACGGTGTATGGGATGTTCTGGGGCAGAACACGATGGTCTGGTTCGCATCGTTCAGATGTGCAGCCGGTGTGCCTCTTGTCCTGGTTCTGTACTTCACGCTCAAGATGTTGCAGATCCAAGATCCAACCAGACAAGTACATTGCCGTCGAGTTCATCAAGAACCACTAGAGGTACACTCGGCTCCCCTCCCCTCTATTTTTGTAGGGAAATTTGTTCCTTCCTTTTTTCGGTAGTGTTTTCCCAACTAGAACAATTCAGCAAAACCTTGTCTTCTTTTAGTTGACACAAATTGATATTGGTGTTATGTGTTTTCTTGCAGATATGCTTGTGTTTTTGGGGCCTTCTATCGGTACCTTAGAAGCACCATTCCTGACATCCACTCCCTTGTTTGGCTTCTCCTAGGTGAGCGCATGAGTTATGTGTGAGACCCACGAAACGAAATAATAAACCAAAAAAATGTTTTTTCTTTCTCGTGACTCAGTTCTATGTCCACTCCTGCTCATTTTATTTTGATATGAACCTTTTTCTATGACAATATATTAGGGTTCAATGTCTGACATCCCTATTCATGTGTCGCCTCCTACTTGAGCTCACCCTTGTAGAGAACTTGGTGGGCAAGAGCACCCACAGCTTGGGTCCTTGTTGGCTGGAGCACTTAGGTTGCTGCTTCTACTTATTGTTTTTCCATACGTATAGGTTGTTTGTATCTTGGTGCTTCTACTTCGTGTTGTATAGCTGCTAGGAGGCTACGGTCAGGAAGACAAACAAGGGAAATAGCAGAAGACGAGTTGGGGAAAGAAAATAAAAAGGAAGGAAAAAGGGTTAGGTGGGAACTGTTAATTCTTTGCAAATTTAGTTCATCTGTTATGAGAAATTTCTAAGAAACAACTAGATGCAATGTTTACGTGTACAAACCATGGTAACCCTTGCATTGATTTTCAGATTGTTCGTGAATTAGGCTGATTTTTTCAATGAATTTATGGGATTGATTGGTTCGGAATCTCACCATTACTCTGAAACAAAAGTTGTAGATCCCATTTTTATCTTTCAAAGGTATTGATTTCTCTCAAATTTGATAAATCGGTTAGAAGCACCGGTCAAAAGCAATGTTGATGGTAGACTTGATCATTGGCTTCCAAGGAGGCGCTTAGCTAAAGTGAATTTCCAGTTGCGCTTGCTAGACGTTTGACCATATAAAGTTGTTCTGGTTACCCATACATGTCTCAAATCGAAACCACTAGAAGTGCTCGTGGCGTTGCCGTGTATGGCCAGTGTGTGGGCTGTTCGCAGCATTGATGGACCCTTTTTCTGTATGAGTTGTTTTGTCGAGTGTAGTAGGATAAGTATTTATTTCCAGTAATACATGATTGTTCCTAGTAATGAAATTTTTTGGATCAAATTATCCCCAAGTGAGAGCATCTATTGAAGGTGAAGGATCATGTTGCGTTGAGAGAGCTGCTCTGCCGAGCAGTAGTTCATCTCTCTCTTATCCATCCAACAAGCATCAACGACAGGTCGTCCTCTTCTATGTCCATTGTTGGTTGCCAAGGAGGTAATGCTCAGATACACAAACAAGTATCATTGGAGATTGGTAATATTCAGCAACCAGGATGGTAATTTAACAGGTAAGGTTTAGTTCGGTAACTGAAGAACTATGGCAACATTGTGGGCGGTGAGAAAATGTCAACAGAGCATACTGCTTACAACCTTGGCATTAAAGAAACTAATATAGTACAATTACTGAATGTATGTTACAGGTTTGGTCATGGAGGAGTTTTCTTACTTCCAATCATATTGCTTGCATGAGCAGCCATCTTTTGTGCAGTCATATCCATCATCGCCTAGTATTATTCTGGAGTTGCAAACTTTGCAAGCTCTGTAGCACCATTGCTCTTTTTTTTGCTAAAGATATCAGTGTGACCATACACTGAAATGTTTTGTTCTGGATATGTATAGTTAACAAACAATAATATAATGAGTGATGGCCAATGTACAGAGACTTAAGCAATTGTTATTTTTATATAATATAACAAGAGTTGTGTTTTGACCTTGTCAGTCAAAGGATCTCTGTTTGAGGTCAAACAAATTTTTTTTCTTCAACACCTTGCTCCATGTAGTCTTCGCTTTGGAGTCCCAGTTTTTGAACTGGTGTCACCTGAGATGGCAATCTGTTGGGAAGTTATAATAATTAACGAAACATGAGTACAGGGATAAGATATAGGTGTTTGTATTTATATTCAGAATTGAAATAATACCCTCTTTGAAATGTTCTCATTGCTGGTATATCATTTTCATTAATACACCACCGACATGCTGAAGTTCCACTGAGAAATTTGCAGTCTTCTCGATATATTTTCAGCATGACATAATTGCATTCTGTTTCAGCAGCTAAATCATGGGTGATTACAATAAGGAGTGATCAGAGGCTGGCAAGGCAAACTCAGAAGACATAGGCCCTGTTCGCTTGTCTTATGAGCCGTACTGTTTCAGCGAAGGAACAATATTTTTCTCTCACAACAAATCAGCGAACAGTACTTTCAGCCATGGCTTTTCAGCGAAGCGAACAGGGCCTATGGTTTCAGGGTGCTGAGCCTTCGTTTCAGGGTGCTGAGCCTGATGTTTCAGTTTTGTTCTGTAAGGATGTACCAAATTAAACAGGTTATTAAGCAACTGTATAAATAGCATGAGCTCTACTACAGCACGGTCATTATCTAGAATGGATTATATATTGAGCATTTCAGCTGAATTATGTTGTCGCAATCTCACAGACAAGTAGTACACATGAAACTGCAACTGAAATTAAATTAAATTAACCCATTCAGGTTCACATAGAAGTTTAGCTAAATTCAAAATATTGGAAATAAGTGATCCCAGATTACATGAAAGCTATTGCTGAAATTACATACCCTTTTTTTTTACTCCTTAGCCTTTACTTATTTGGGATCAGTTCTTCATGATGATTCCTGAAAATACATGGTAAATTTCTGTTGGAATAAGTAGTACTAAAATTGAAGCAATGCAAATTGACATAGCACCACATATACGCCCTGTTCAGTTGGCTGGTTCGTATCGTTGCTGGTTCGTTTACGTGAGAGAGAAGTACTGCTGGCTGATTCAGATGAACAATACTCATGTGAGGGGGCTGGCCAGCCCAGCCAGCCCCAGCGATCAGGCTCATAGTAATATGGGTGGGGGCACTCATGAATGAGCATAGTTGGGGGATCGAATACAAGGCCCTTTTGCTTTATGTGCAGGAGTATCACAGTGTCTACCTATTCTTGTGCTGCTACGACAAGAGGATGAACAGTACAAGCTAATAAGCATCGGCTGAAACGATCGTAGATTATTTACTGCTGGCTGGTTTGGCTGGTTTGGTGTGAGAGAAAAATATTATTCCAACTTATAATCCATAATCATATAAGCCCAGCCGAACAGGCCGAAGAGCTTGCACGTCGGTACTAATCCATGCAGAAACTTGTGAAAATTATAGGACAAAATAACTATAGATCCAAATATTATAAAATTACTTTCTTGGATCCATAACATAATTCTCTACCTTTTTCAAATATATGTTTGCACATTACTCTAACCAAAATTTCTTTATAAATGCAAAATAAATTCCTGAGTGTTGGCTGTGCCCCGTGCCGCAGCTCCCCGCGCCGCCGGCCGTCCTCGTGGCTACGCTGCGAAGCCACGCGGACCCGCGTCGCCGGCCATGCGCGCGGCCCATGCTTCGCGGCGCCATAGTGCGAACGTGCGCCCTTTGCTCCTACGAGGTTTTCCCTTTCTTCTTCCCCGCCGGAGCAGAGCAGAGCACGCGCTCGGCACTGCCGAATCCGGCCAGGGGAAGAGCAGCCGGCGACGATGTGGCGGCGTTTGAACAGCTTCATGGCCGTGTCCGCATGCCTGATTGCCTGTTGCTTGACCGTGCCCTTTCACACTTTTTAGCCATCTGTACTTTTCACGGGCAATTCATCAAGCACACCCTGTGCAGGCATTGGTCAGCAGCAGGGCGAGTGTTTTGTTGACTCCCCTCGCTGGACCCAATCCGCTGCTTCACCAAATCCAGCGGAAGGAAGCACGGGAGGCGGCGGACCTGTGTCTTCTTTACCAACAACGATGGCCATCGGATGAGCGTCACCTATGAAGAGGAGGGGGAGCGGCGGCTCGAGGGCTGCGAGGCGGGTGGCGGGCTGTCCACGGGCGCCGCTGGCTGCGCCCATGCGGTTTGGTGGCGGCGGTAACCGGTGAGGAGGCGGCGGTAAGGGAAGAGAGGAGGGAACCGGATAAAAAGATGCTTTCTCTTCTGGCCGGGACTTCCCGAGTCTTCACGAATGCATTGGAACCGGGCTTTAGTGCGAGCCACGTTTAAGTGCCTGATGCCGCTGGTTTGAGATCTGACAGTTGAGAGAGAAGCAGGCGACGTGGCCCAATGAGAAGGTCTGGTTTGGTGCACGAATCGTTTTTAGAGATGATGCCCAAACATTTCTTTTATATATGTTAACTATAAACTAAAAAATACATAGAATTGTGTAGATGAGTGTAACGTACGGGCACGAACCTAGTTATATGAGATCAAATGTGTCTTTCTTTTGACTTTGAGTTTCGCAGAGAAGAAATGTATGGTGCGCCTATTCCTCGTAGGCTGAGTGATAAAAAGGCTGCAAATCTACATGACAGGCCGAATATTAGACCAAGGAACAGGCCCATGAGCTCGCTTAAGCGCAGCAGGCCCGGCTCTCTTCTGATATATCGCTCCGGTGCTAGGGTTTTCTGGGATCCCACCTCACGCCGCCGCAAGGACTCTCGCACGGACGGAGCCACGGAGGAAGCCACTACGCGGCAGCCATGGTTAGCGACCCCCACCTCTCCTCTTCCCCTTGTGCTTTGGATCTCAGGACGCAGAAGTTCCGTCCTGTTCTGTCTGCGCTTGTGGATACTCCCTGTCGCGATTCCTTCCTTTTTTTTTTTTGGGTCTGATTCTGGTGCCAGCTCGAGATGGACAGCAGTTTTGTAAGCGAGGCCTTCGTTGCGGCTCCATTGATGTAACTAGGGTTTGGTTTGATCGGTGTTCTCCGCTCAGTGCTATTTTAGTTTAGCAGGTTTCTCGCGCTGTCGTATATTGTGAATTTTGTGTTGTTTGGGCTATAAACGTGTACATATTTCCATCTGTTTTAGTGTGCACTGTTAGTTAAAAAAACGTTTACGATTAACCAGACTGCAAGCAGTTATTCTGTCCAGTTCGTGTCTTACAATAGATAATTATATTTGCTGATCTGCTGATCGTATGCATGCTTGGGTATAAATAGAGGTTTCTATATCAAGGGAAATGGTTATGGACTTATGGTCATCTGTTTAATAGAGGGTTCACGACCTAGAGGGTCTGATTGGTTGCTCGCATTGTGGTAGCCAGCATAAGAGTCTAGTATTAGATATCCAATCTAGCATAGTCCTATGCTTTCAAACAGTGTTTGGTTGTCTTGCGTTTCTACTTTGCACAGCATAAAACTCTGTTTGGTTACCCGCATTAGATGTTGGAATGCATAATCGTCTGTGTTTGGTTGGTTGCATAACATGTATATGGCCATCCATGCTTGTGATATCAGTTTCACCATTTCATGACCGTACCGTCTCCTAGCTCCCCCTCTCGCAGTCTCTCAATCACTGAATCTCTCTCAGACTCTACATCTGAGCCTCCAATTCACGAATCACCCCTAGATGGGTGTTCTCCTACGCTACATTAGAGAGCCTTGGACCGACTCGAGCTAGCTACTAGTACTAACTAGCCTAGCGAAGCCACTTTTGTGCTGTGTGCTGCTCGTGTGTGGTGGCCTGTGTGTGGTGGCTGCGTGCTGCTTCACGTGCTTCCGTGCGGCAGGGGCGGTGACGGCGTGCTCCTCGGCGGCCCGTGCAGTGACGACGTCGTGGTGGCAGCGTGCTCCTCCACGTGCTCCCGTGCGGCGGGGGTGGCGACGGTGTGCTCCTGTGCAGCGGCGATTGCTGCTGCTTAACCTCAGCAGCCCGCGCGGCGACGGCGTGCTCCCATGTGGCGGCGGCATGCTCTTCAGCAGCCCGTTGGCGAAGGCGGCGTGCGGGTCAGTCGCTGGCACGAGCTACGGAGAGAAGGGGCGTGGGGGCACTGCACAGCGGGTATAGGCGCTTGCACAGCGGCTGCAAGGAATGGAATGTGGCCTGCAGAGCGGGTGCTGGGGCTACCTGCATAGCTGGATACGCCAATTTTGAGCGTATAGCGGGATGCAGTTTCAGCTTGCTTTGAGGAGAGTGCTATGCTGCATAAAGTCTTGTACAGATAACCAAACAAAGCCAATTTGTATTATGGTGGGAGCCTGGATAAGGAGTTGTGCAAGCAACCAAACAGACCCAGAGTGTTTTGAATAAAGCTTGAGCCAATTGATGCACACCAATTTGTCTGTCTCGCTACAATTAGTGGTAACGTTTCTTGATGAATGGCTACATATAATAATACTGTTGAGTAACCTGGTAGCTGTTTTGCAAGTTAGCAACAGGTGCTTGTCAACCTTTATACCTTAATTTCGTAATAGCAACAAAAAACCAGTGTTGTTTGACTGTTTCAGTTTCTAATTGAGTATAAAGAGACAAAGGAACCGACTAGTAGTGCAACCACTAGAACAATAGTTTGTTGTTAGAAGGTAAAAAATGAGTATTAACTTTGTATGAGTTGTCACATTTTTATTTCTAGATTGTTTGTCTGAGGCATAATTTAATTTTTGAACTCGTGCAATGCTGTGCAAGGTCTTCATACCAATGTTAAATCACATCTTCTGTCTCTCACTCCGAGGATCATTATCTATCCTATTAACAACAAAATGTCTTGTGTATTAATGCAAGCTTCTAACTAGCATGTAGAGAACTCCTCGTCTGGCAGCACTATAGTTCTTTTTCTATCTACTGTGTTGGCAACTTCAAGCTTTATTGTTCCTTGTTCATGAATTGTATTGTTCCTTGTTCATGAATTGTAAGTTATATGGTATTTGTCAAATTAGCAAGATTCAGTTCACTTCGCTTATGTCAATCTTATGTGACAACTATTATTGAATTTATAAGATGCGAATTATTTTTCACAAAGCTGCATTCTATATATACTCCTTTTGGTGTCCTTTGTCTCTGTTCCACTATGAATCTACCTTTTTGTGCAACTTAGTGCTAGTCATTCTTCTTTTGGTCTTCCTATGATGTTTCATTTCAAATTAGCTCATGATGGATTATTATAATTTTAGGGACTGTTAAATTTGTTCGTATATTACTTTATTTAGCATGACTTCTCTGTTTATTTTTATATCGATTCTTTGTGTATTAATTATGCTGTACATATTTTGTAGGTGAACGTTCCAAAAACCAAGAAGACCTACTGTAAGAACAAGGAATGCAGGAAGCACACCCTGCACAAGGTTACCCAGTACAAGAAAGGTAAGGATAGCCTTTCAGCTCAAGGGAAGCGTCGTTATGACCGCAAACAGTCTGGATATGGTGGTCAGACAAAGCCTGTTTTCCACAAGAAGGTTCAACACAACTTCCCTACTGTTTGAATTACCAATTACATATTGAAGGCTGCTTTCGGAGTTCTTAATGTGGCTCCTTCATTTACTTGCTTTCTAACATCAACTCTTCTGTCTATTTCAGGCAAAAACAACAAAGAAGATTGTGCTGAAGCTGCAGTGCCAGAGTTGCAAGCACTACTCTCAACACGCGATCAAGGTCCTTACCACCATGCTTTGTTATTTTGTGTCCTCGTCTGTATTTTATTCTGGCAAAGTATGTGAAGCTAACTTTGTCCTCTAACTTCAGAGGTGCAAGCACTTTGAGATCGGTGGCGACAAGAAGGGCAAAGGAACCTCTCTTTTCTAGGCTGATCATAAACTTGCTCAGGGCCTCAAGTATCTGTCAGAATTTACCATTAGAAACACCTTGTGCATCTGCTCTTTTATCATATCTTTTTTGGTACGATGTAGTTTGTATGAGACCAAGATATTATTTTGTGTTATTATTATATTTTGTGGCAAGGCTCCCACGCCATTTGATTGAGTACTCATACTCATCAAATTGTCAAGATGATCGTTTGGTTGACTGTAAACATATAGTTCTGGGCTTTCTGGGCAAACAATAGTTCAATTTACTGAATCCATCGCGAGACTGGTATTTGTTTGAAATATAATGGTGGAATGATGTCGTTGGGGACATAGTGAGTTTGTTCGGCAGTCGTACAATGGTGCACATTTTCATCTACTCACAATCAAATAAACTCTTGCGATTAATTTCCATTATTTTCAATCAGCCTGTTCGTTTCGGCTTATTCGCTCGTATCTGGATTATAATCCATGGTTTAAACAATGTTGTTTTTTCTATCACATCAAACCAGTCAGCAGTACTTTCAGCTATGGCTTATAAGCCAATTCAGCGAAACGAATAGGCTGAATATGTCCACCATGGACCCAAAAGGGTTACTATAGCAACAAAGCCCAGTCATGGTCCACCACCTGCTAAATTAGTCCTTAGCATTTGTCAGGTCCAAATAAGTTCAAGTCGGGATGCGTCGATCACGTATTTTTGGGCCGAGTTGGGCCTAGATGGGCAATAGTATGAAAATATATTCAAATAAATACAGCGGATTTACAAAACCCTGAAAAGTACTGTTTGCTAATAAGTAAGTCCAGGTCCGTCTACACTAAGGGCGCCTACACTAAGGGCACGTTTGGTTCACTGCCCATCGGAGCCAGGCTCGTACAGGCTCTCTACGGACAGGCCGAACGCATGCAAGGTCTCTGTGTTTGTTTGGTTACTTGCGTCAGTCCAAACAGGCTGCAGACAAATGCTGTTTGGTTGTCCGGTCCGGCGCTGAGCTGATGACTTTTTTGCCGCGCGCAGCCTCTCTACATGCACCTCGTGTATCAGGTTAGCCTGGCCGCCAGGAAACGCTCGATTTCCCCGTATCTGCAGAGCCTTGCTGAAGGACGCTTTTTGCACCACGCGGGCCAGGCCCAAACATCGGCACAGGTAACCAAACATTCGGTTGTTGCATCCCGTGAGCCTGGTTGAGCCGCATACAGGGAACCAAACATGCCCTAAGTGCCCCCTGTCCCCTGTTTTCTCCGTTTCAAAATCCACTATCTTGCCATTTCATAGTTTCGACTTTCGAGATTTTTGTGTTCGTGTAGGCAGTACTTGTGAGATTAGCAGGTAGGGTAATGGTTAACCTCTTATTTGATAGTTGAAGCATATGATATTCCTTTTGTGGCATCTAGCCGGGAGCAATGGCAGAGCCAGGATTTCACGGCTGGGTATTCCACGTATGAAAAATTTCCAATGCATATGAGCAATAGTAATAAGGGGCAAAACCAGTATAAAGTTGATCCTGGTGCACAACTCAAGTAGTATATAATTTTTTTAGAATATATGTTAGGTAAAATATATTTTTACCCTGGTAACAAGGCACCAGGCAAAGTGAACCTGGTGTCGCCCTGGTAATAATCAATGTTACATGAACATAATGCAACATTTCTTTCAGAAAAAAACACAATGCAATAAAAAAATAGAAAACAAAACCTTCAATTCTTACTACAAAGAATCAAGAATGGATCTGGTGTCGTTTGTGTTCGTCTTGCTATTGCTTCAAGCCAGAGATGAGAAAGGTGCCGAGGGGAAGGGCCGGACGCCGGAGCCGAGGGGGAGCTTGCAAAGACCCCTGCCCGCCGCCGTCGCTAGAGGAGCACCGGGCTCAAGGCACTGCTGTGTTGATTGTCGAGGCTCGACTGCCGGAGGGTCGAGGGGCGAGATGGCGACCGTGCGAGGGCTGAAGGGCTGAGGGGGAGAGCCGACCTGCCGTGCCGTTGTGGCGCCGCTCGCCGGTTCAGCTGCCGCCCTCCGGTCGATGAGAGCGACAGACGGGAGTAAGAGACAAAGACGGGAATACGGTCGATGGGTTTGTCTTTTTGAGTTCATAGGTTGCTGCTACTAGTTGTTCTACTAGGCTTTTTGGCTACATATTTGAAACATTCAACAAACTAACATGTTGTATCATTACAAATATATACATATATTTATATTTGTCACAAAAAATATGGGTATTCCATAGAATACATGGGCATACCCATAGCGCCGCCCATAGCCGGGAGGATCTCATCCTCACATCGGCGCATGATTGTAGGCTGTGAATTTAATGCAATTGCCAGCATGAATAATGATGAATGTTTGCTATTTAGAACAATGATAATTCACTTGCTAGACTCATGTGTTGCTAGCTCTTTCCTCTATTGAGATGTTAGAGTAAAAATATTGAATAGCCCCTCAGACGGTCTCTAACAACCACGATCCAAAATACAAGATCTATTCGTTCTTTGGGTAGTGTTACAAGCAAATGGTTCAATATCTATTTTTGGTCTTCTCCAACAACAAGACCAAAAAAAAAAACAACCCTTTCTGCAAATGGGTCTTCAGGAGAGAGGATACTCAGATTTGAGTTATGCCTCTCCTGACACCTAAAATGAGTCTTCCATATAAATACTCTATTGGAAGCTATATGTATTATGTCGAAGATCCATTCTGGATTTGTGTTTCACAATGGGTCTCTTATAGGAGACAGCCTCATGAATGAAACTACAATTTAACCCCACAGAATGCAATAACTCCTTGAATAGAAGCACCTGTCACGTCGGCTTAAATTTTCCAGGCCGTTCGATCTCAGGATTCTTTGTAGAAGTGGATGCTTCCCGGAATCTGTAGGAAGCGGCTTCTGCCTGTGCTACCCGGCTTCTTGTCCGATTCTAAAAAAGCCAAGGGCGCGTTTAGTTTGCCCTCAAAGTTGGCGCCGCCAAAAATTCAAGGTACTGTAGCGCACTGTATTTTCGTTTGTATTTGGTAATAATTGTCCAATCGCTGACTAATTAGGCTCAAAACGTTCGTCTCGCAAAGTACAACCAAACTGTGCAATTAGTTTTTGATTTCGTCAACATTTAGTGCTCCATGTATGTACCTCAAGTTTGATGTGACGGGAAATCTTCTTTTTGTATAGTGCCAAAATTTGGATTCTGAGGTAAGGCCAAATATATACCCACCTTCAGCTTCTGCTTCTGCTTCTACACAGTTCTTCTCGATACTTCTCCTCCCCCGACGCGTCTGCTTCTGCAGGTGTCGCCCCCGTCGCCTCCGCCCCCGTCTTTCCTTCCTCTCCCTCTCCCTCTCACCCGACGTAGCGGCGTGCCGGCCTGGCGCCAACGCCGCCGGATGGCCGCGCGCCGCGGTGGCGGAGCGATGGCGCCCCCGGCACGTGCCACAGCGCCGCATCTCGGCCCCGGCGGCAGGTGTCACTGGCCATGGCGCGGCACAGGCGGGTTCCGCCGTTGACCGCTGGCGCAGGTGGTCCCCGGCGCGGCCTCCTCTTGCCGCTCCGTGTCTGTTCCTTTGCTCGACGAAACCCTAGGTGCCTGTGCTCGATCTAGCGGCGGCGCCGGCGGCCAGATCTGGCGGTGGCTGACCCCTCCACTCGGGGTTCCGTGGCGGCGGCGGGTCATCCCCTCCTCGACTCTCTCTTGCTGCACAGAGGCCCAGCCACCAGGTACGGATGAGTATGGGCACTTCCCCTACTATATTTGTGCTTGATCTTTAGAGTTTAGTCTTCTTCGAATTTGTTACCTGGTGAGCATGCGTTTGTCATAGGTTTGCCTGGTGATTATGACATATTTCTTGTGTAGATTAGTATCTTGTTTGCTCCCTTAAATCTGAACCTTGTTTTGTGAATGTTTCATGGTAAGCGATCAATGCCGTCGAGGCTGTCAACGCGAGCTGGATCTCGTTTTCCCGCAGCAGCAGCCTCCCCTCCGCTGCTGGCCCCTTGCAGGTTCATACTTGCCTTTCTTCTCCGCACCTACCGCGTTGTATCCTCTTCCGGAGACAAACCTGTGGTCTTTAAGTAGATAGTAACAATTTGTGTATTTAATGGCTCTCTTTTGACGATTGATAATTGTGTTCCGGTCCCTGTTGCTCGTGTTCAAAGAGGCCGCCTACATAGAGCGGAGCCTCATATACCGTGCTTCGTAAGGGCGCGGACCTAGAAGGTATGTTTTTGGGCACGTTTTACCTTTTCGATAAAATGAAAACAAAGATAGCTGCACATGGTGTCCTCATATATGAAATTGGGAAAGTATAAACTACTACTATTTGATTGTGATTTTTTCAGATTAGTCTGCTGGAGTCATAGGCTGAATCAGTTAATTATTTGTCACCCATGTTTATGTAATAACAGGAAAATATTTATGTCTTCTACCACACACCAGTAATAGTATTATGCAATAAAACTATTGATCCTACCTAATTGGGGGTACAATCCTACGGAAACTCATAGTGATACGGAGATTTTCTTTGCACTACTTTCAGGTACATCCCTCAAATCATGTGTCAGGTTGTTGTTCTAAGGTACTAAACCAGAGGTGGATGAGGGATTGGAGCCAGGTGTTCAGTTTGCTTCCTTTCTTGGCTTCATTTAGGTTCACATGCATTCTAGTTGTACAGCAAAGCCAGGCAAGAAACTTGCCTCCCAGCTAGCAGTAACGTGGATGCCATGCTCTTCTGGTTGTACAGAGGTTGCCTACCACCTCTGCATTTAAAGAAGGTAAAGTGTTTTGATCATATCTCCTATCCATACTTTTCGCCTTTTATTCTATTGCCACCTCCACAGTTATTTGCCAACATCATTGCGGATTCTAAAAGTATACTTGCCTAGCTTTTAATGTAAAAAACTAATTAATTATGTGTGGTTGTTTTAGCTCAGCCAATACTTTGGTTTAGATATACCTCAGCTAAACATAGCAAGTTGGTGCATTGTTAGGTAATTGAGACCTTCGTAGAACCCATTATGGCTTCTAATGCTGTCGCTCTTGGTAGACCTTGGCATTAGTCCTATATCTTTTTGCACATCTTCTCTCCTTCGTGCTGGTTGTAATTTCATTATCCCTATCTTTCATTTTATGCTCTACTTCATCTGTATAGTTTCATGCTCTAGATTATGGAGAATCGGGTTCCGTTCGTTCTTAGACGCCATATAGGCTGCTGTTTTTTCAGTCCACATGACTGATAGCGTTGTACTAAATCAAAATTGTTGCCGCCACAAATTCAGGTAAAAAAATGTCTCCAAGCATGCAACAATTTTTATTTTGTAGCTAACTGAAAAAATATTGTAACCATTGCATGATTTTGTAGCTTGAAAAAACGTCACAGCACGGTTTCTTATCACCAGTATTAAAAAAAAATGTTACCGTTCCCAAACAAATATATCATGATTCGTAGGCTTCGTACCTTCCTTCACTGTACTACACTCTTGTGCTAATTTCATATTATATGTGCACAATTACCTAAACAGTACTAAAACATGATATAATGGTTAGAACAATAAGTCACCTGAATGGCTTATTTCTTTTGGTAACCTTATTTCTGTTTTTAAATTTTCTAAGCTAGATTGCGATATTTCCTTCCTGTTGGTTCCCTTCTTGGCAAAGAAGTTATTATTGGATGGTGTATTTTGCTTTCACCTGATAGCTATTGCTTCAACACTTACCTCCTTTACAGTTTTTTTTACTAATTGGTACTTTTCAAAGTAATCTACCAAAAGACAAATGGTACATCACCTCACCAGATTCCATTATAGCACCATCAAAAAATATCTCTATAATTTTTTGGAGTACCACTCAGCTAATATCAGTTACTGTGCCGTTTGCCTGTATATAAGTTGCAGCAACAATGCAGTGGCTCATGGTGTCTTTTGCTTTCTAATAATAGCTTCTAAAAAGCAATCAGCTTAGCGATATATTTTGGAGTACCACTAAGCTAATATCAGTTGCTGTGGCGTTTGCCTGTATATAAGTTGCTGCAACAATGCAGTGGCTCATGGTGTCTTTTGCTTTCTAATAATAACTTCTAAAAAGCGATCAGCTTAGCGATGTAGGCTTCTACCTTACTGCCTAAGGTGCCTTTTAGCAAAGCGATCACCTTATCAACTTAAGCCTGCATCTTACTGCCTGTATTTTACAGGGGAAAAAGTGCTTCTTCATACGCCTAATCTGGCTGGGCAGCATTAGATGCAACCAAAAATAGATGTTCGACTCAATAAAGATCCATGGTGAGAGTCCTTGCTATAGGCTCCTGTGGTTTGCAGTGATTGTGCGTTGACAGAAGTTGAGTCATTATCAAGGTACACTTTGTGAAGCTATACTGTTTCCAGTCTTTCACTGTGCTGACATTTATATTGTCTTTTGTTGTTCAAAATGTAAACTTTCGTATCTTCTTTACGACACTTTTATTCATAACAGCGGTATGTCATGCCTCTCTGTTTGCCTCATACAGTCTAATTGTCTTAGGTAAGCTCCCAGAATTTAGGAGACGACTTCTCTGGCTTGCAGAAAATAAACCAGTTGATGTTGATGCTCAGATTAATCTTTTTGAGGTAATGCGATCGGGCCCTGCCGGTGGTTGGCTGCCGGCGTCGCTGCTCCTGCCCCCAGGCGCTGCCTCCTCCCTCTGGTCCACGTGTTCTCCAATGCTACATGAAACCCTAGCTACCCATATACCTTCCTTTTGAGGATGCTGTGTCTAAAGGTATGTTTTTTGTAACACCTCGGGTGTTTAAATATTAAAATCTGACATGTCATCATATGCATTGCAAAGCATTTGGCATTTGGTGAAAACTTTGATGTGCATTTACTAAAACAAGTTTACAATTGTGTAATGAATGTTGAATTGTATTGTTTGACTCAAGTTCAAAGTTTGTTTGGGTTTTGAATTTTTCGAGAAAACCCAGCTTTTCAGTATTTAAACCCTACCCTAAAAATTCATTTCAAAATCTAAGCATATTTTGGGGTTGAGCCTTAAAGCAAAAGTGTAGTGCTTGACAAGTTAACCAAAGTTTATCTTTGGAGTTTTTCAAGTTGTTTAGAAAATTTTTGAGTAAATCAAAAAGGCGTAATTCGTTAAATTTCTCGATTCAAATTCAAAAGTTCATTTCAAAATCTAGACCGAATTAGGAGATGGTTATAAAAGCAAAGTTGTAGAACTTTCGATTTTGAACAACTTTTATTTTTGGAGATTTTTGAGTTGTTATGAAAATTTGGGAGTAATTTGTGAATTTTGGCGAATGGCAAACTTGTAAATACTGTGAACAGTGTTCACCGCCTTAGCTACACCACCGGCGACCTTCGGTTCGCTTCCAGGCGCGCGCGTGGACGTCCTCGGCTTCGCGCTGGCGTGGAAACGTCTCCTGCGTTGCTTCCTTGAGCTTCCTGGCCATCCTTTATAACCAGAGCCGTCGCCGTTTGCCCCCGCCCCTTTCCTCTGTTTTCCAGTCACCGCCGTCGCAGCTCCGTTGAGCTTTTGCCGTCGAACCAGCGCCCACGCCATCGCAGCAAAGTGTGTTCCAGCTCTGCTAGTTCCTTGCGCGTCCAGCAAACCAGTCCTTGTGGCTTGTCTTCACCGGAAACTCGCGGTGCACGCCCTTCTTCCTCGCGGCCAGCAACTCCTCCGCCGAGCGCGATTCGCCACGACTAGAGCTCCACGGTGCATCTCCGTCCCTGGTTTTGGCTGATTCTATTTTGTCTCGATGATGTAGTACTTAATCCATAGCTGGTTGCTCATTTTGACCACTGCAGTCGCCGGTACACCATCGCCGACGATGTTTTGCTCCGCCGTGATCACCGTGATCGTCGTCACGCCTCTCCGTTGCTTCTCCGACCTCGCTCCTTGCTTCAACGTGTTCGGGGTGAGCCACTGGTGCTTCCTGGATCCCTTGTTTGAGCTCTACCGACCTGTAGCCGCCGGCGTAGTGCTGCCGTGCCACCGCGTCCGCCATGGCCGATGACGAGCTAGTATAGGGTCGTAATCAGTGCTGCTAGGGATGTCTATCAATGCGCCTAGTCTTGGTGATCATTTTGGTACGTTGGCCGTCGTCGTTAGACTCACCGTCGGCGAGAAATCGCTGGTCAGCGCCATCGCCGTCGTGGTCAGCACGCGAGGTTAGGGATGACAGGTGGGGTCGGGTTGTCAGTGACTCAGTGTTCAAATGGATTTTTTTCTATTTTCATATTTGAATGAATAGTGTCTATTTTTGTTATTTTTGTGTAGATTTATTTAGGGCTCCAAAAACTATGACAATTTTTGTGTGACCTCTCTGTGATGTATAGTATTTAAGAAAAATATGAAATAAGTTTTTTAGTACATTTTAAATGTGACAAAAATTGCTCAATTTATTAATAAATGGAATTCTATGATTTTTCTAGACTTATTTACTTGTCCAAAAATTATGAAATTTGTTTTGCCACTTAGTTATCATGTAATGAACATTTACTAAAATTTTGAGCTCAATTAGAATAAGTTGATTTATTTCATAATTTTGAATTAAATAATTAATTCATAAAAGGAAATAGTAACCTTTAATGATTTAGGTTTTGTTTTAAATTTTGGATTGAGTGATGCCCTTGAGTCATTAGTTGATGATGATCCTTGGCAATTGATGTATGTGTTATGAAAAAGATTTAGTTGTTTGACTTGCAACTATACCGCGAAGGAAAGTTGTATTGAAATTGTTAATTTTGTATCCATCATCGAGCATCATGTTTCGTATTTCGCATCATGTTAAACATGGCATTGTTATTACGTGTAGTGAACGAAGGTAAAAACGTGGTAGTTAATCAAGCTGTTAAGGAGGTTTATCCGTTTGTTGAGGTCGGATCGAATCCTTGTGTAACGTCGTAGGAACCGTACTTTTCCGTCAACGAAGGCAAGCCCCGGATGCATACAACCCTACCTTGTGTTTTATAAATTAATTTCACTTTTGCTTTCCGTTACTGCATTAAGTGATTAGGAGTTATGTAAAAGCCTAATTGGTGCATTACCACCCTTGTTATTCCATATTTACCATATTACCAGTTTTAAACTCGTATATGCCTAGTCTTGCTTAGCTATGCGTAGAACGACGAAAGTTGGATGACTACCTGTTAACTGCAAGTTTTAAACGGAACATTAGTTAACTATGTTAGCATGTGATATGGGAATGTGGAGTAATAAATCTAGACCGGGCGGACTCGGTGTGTGTGAGCCACAAGACATGGAGGTCTTGTGAGCGGGTTCTTTCCGCCTGTGTCAATTAAGGCACGTCCGTTGTTGAATTGCATGAGGTGAGAATTTGTAGTACTAACCACATACTCTGGTAAGCCTGAACTTGGCAATTCTATTATGAGAATGGCTACTCGCGTACTGGGAGTGGAGAGATGGTAGGAATAGCGTGTACCCACGTGGCCATGGGCTGGAATGGTGGAGTACTGTGTTCTCGGGTGGCGCGGACCCGTTCTTGTTTTAGAGGATCCAAGGGTAGGTTGGTATATGTAGGTCGGGGACCTACATATGTCGTGTGGTCTAGAATTCCCAGCTGGGTTTTTAATCGGTTCGAATCATCGTTGCTCCTCGATTATGGAGACTCAACTCACTATTCATCATCGTAGTATTAATAACTGGAACTCGAATAAGGCTTGTGAAGGTGTTGGATATGACGTTTCATGATCTCAACATGGATCGTGTTAGCTTTGTATATGATTTTATGAAGTTTTCTATATAAAGAATTTTGTTAAAAGAGCTTTTATGCAAAAGAACTTTGATCATTATTAAAGCTATACCTTGAATCCCTGGGCCTGCATTACTGAGTTTATCAGTTAATATTTCGGATAAGTCTTGTTGAGTACTTTTGTACTCAGGGTTCGTTGACCTCTTGTTGCAGGTGAGCCTCATGAGCAGATCTGTTTTGGATCGTGCTGCATGACTATCGTTCGTTCTGACGATGAGAAGTAAATATGTGGCTCTTGAGCAGGGCAGTTCTATTGTGTGTTTTGTATTATGTATAATGCCACTCCACTACTACTATGGTTTGTAATAACTATCGAACTTAGTTTGTAAGGTTTGAAACAACTAGTTTGTAAACTATATTACCGTAAGACTTCCGCTGTTTTTACTCTGGTTTTGATATTTGAATAAATGTTGTAATACTGCAATGACTGTGTAACGTGATCCTGCTCGAAAATCGTGGATGATTCGAGGTTCCCCGAGGACACCCGATAGTCTTTTTAAGTTCATGGAAACATATGTATAGATGTCAATGGTCGTCGGACAGTGACTGGTGCATGTGGGCCCTATAACTTAGGAGGTTCTGCCATAGAATGGTATCAGAGCGCTCATTATAAGGTTTTTTATTGTATTGTTTTACAAAAACTTCAAAATGATTTGGGATGACTAAATTTAACTTGATAATTTGGTCCAAATTGCTTCTGACTTATCTTGTTTCTTTCTCACCATTTCATATTTGATTAAAAGGGTTTTGTGTGGTGGAGTAGTAATATTACTATGCCCTATATAAAAATAAATGTGGTTTATGTGCATTATAGACTTTGATGTTTTTGTTCGTAAGAATGATTCATGCATCATTATTAATTCACTCATTACTTCCTTCATCTCTTAGTCTGGAGTTGAGTAGTGAGTCTGGTTTGAGGAATGTAATCCATCTTAGCTACTTTTTAGATTTTGATCAAATGGTCTTACTTGGATTAAATTGGTTTCCTACAGTATGGCTCGTGCCAAGATGACGCCCCGTAAGTCCACCGGACCCAAAGGAGTTCCTCGTCACCAACTTGCCCCTAGAAATGATGATGCTAGCAGTAGCAGTACTAGGCTTGATCCCCAAGCAGAGATACTGAGGGTTTCTATGGAGCTAGCACAATCTACTAGAGATAGGGCTTTGGATGTTATACAAATAGGAGAATTACAGGGTCAATTGAGGCAGCTCACCACCGCGCATAGGAACTGCGAAAGTATGTTAGTTTGTACGGTGGAAGGAAGAAATGAAGCTTGGCACAGGGCAAATGTAGCTAGAGCTAGAACTCATGAGCTAGAATTCTATGTAGAAGATTTAGAAGAACATAATACATATCTACATGAGGAAGATCATAGGCTTAGCAATCTACTAAATCCAAATCATGAGCCTCAAGCTGATATCATGGACTCTGGTGTCATCCTTGCCGATGATGATGAACCAGGAGAGGAAGAGGAAGAAGATCCTGAAGAATTAGTAATGATCGATGAAAGTGATGATGAAGGCGGTAATAATTCCAGAATGGATACCGAGCCTGAAGTTTGAGGAAATTGAGGAAAAGAGTAGAGTTGTATAATAGTAGCTCTAGTTAAGTTATGTAGTTCTATTTTCATACTCGTGGGTTTGTTTGTACATTAGTAAACTCTATGTAATGTGTCTAGAGTAAGCCTTGGTACAATTCAATAAAGACATGTGAATAAAGTTTGATTTGTTATGAGCAGATGCGTCGTATGCGGGGTTCGTTTATTCTGGGAACTTCACAAGATGAGGATGGTATTCCAGATCCGCCACCAGTTCCAACCAATTTAGCTGATGCTATAACTGCACTTGTCAATGTGACGGCTGAAAATTCTCGTTTGCTTCATGAGATGGCTCAGGGTAATCAGAATCAAATGTATGGAAACCGTGGATGCCATCATAACCGATAGAAGGCTACATATGTTGATTTCACAGACACAAGACCACCGGTGTTCACGAAGGCAGATGAACCATTGGAGGCTGATGACTGGCTTTGAACCATGGAGCAGAAATTTGACCTTATCCCATGCACGGAGTATCAGAAACCTATGTTTGCCGCCCAACAACTTAGAGGAGCAGCAAGTGCTTGGTGGGCAAACTTAGTGGCTATGCAACTAGCTAGCATTCCAATAACTTGGGCTGAGTTCCGTACTGCCTTCAGAGCCCATTATATCCCTGAAGGAGTGATGGCTATGAAGCTAGATGAATTCCTTGCTTTGAAACAAGGAGATCAAACCGTGATGCAGTACGTGGGAAGATTTAATCATCTATCCCAATATGCATCCGAACATATTAATACTGATGCCAAGAAGAAGAGGTGGTTTATGAGAGGCCTGAATACCAAGTTGCAAACTATGATGACCACTTGCACCAATGTTACTTATCATGAGGTAGTAAATATTACAATTGCTTCAGAGTCAAAGTATCAGCAGCATAAGGAGCTTAAAAAGAAAAAGAGTGTGCCGTCTGGATCCTTTGGGGGAAATCAGAAGAGGCAGAGGGTGATTTATCATCCAGTACATCATAATCGTCCTCCTTATCGTCCACCGCAGTCTCAAGCCGGGCAACAGTCAAATGTCCGTCCTGCTATAACCTACCCGAGTTCACAGTCGACCAATGCTCCTGGTGGCAATGCTCCAATGTCCCAGGGTCACACTTATCCGTGTTACAATTGTGGAAGGACCGGTCATTTCTCCAGGGAATGTTCGTATCCCAGGCAAGCTAATCAAAATTATCAGAAGGCCCCTACCAATCAACAACAGGGTCAGGCACCAAACAAGAATCCCAATCAGAATGCTCAGAAGGGCAAAGATGAGAGGAAGACAAGATGGGTGTTCTATATTCAAGCTGGAGAAATTCTGGAAGGGGAGCCAGTGATGATGGGTATGTTTCCTGTTGCCAATCACCTTGCAGTTATACTTTTTGATTCTGGCGCATCGCATTCATTCATCAATAGAACATTTGTCGTGAAGCATGAAATTTCGATTGGGGCAACAAAGGAAAGTTTCTTTATACAGTCGCCCGGGGGACGTCTGTGTACTAAGGAAATGGTATACCAAGTACCCGTAAACCTAGGTGGGTATATTTTTCCCACTACCATGATTATCCTTAAGGATCAGGATATAGATGTAATTTTAGGAATGAATTGGATGTATCAGCATAAGGCTGTTATAGATGCTTTGAATAGGACCCTAAGAGTGAGTTTGCCTGATAGTAATTCTCAACTTCTCATCCAACTTCCAACCCTAAGAAGATCAGTGGGCAAGATTTGTGCAACTGCTGTTAAAGAGATTAGAGATATTCCGGTAGTGTGTGAATTTCCAGATGTGTTTCCTGAAGATTTACCTGGTCTACCACCTGATAGGGATGTACAGTTCAATATAGAGTTACAACCTAGAACAGCTCCGATTTCTCGGAGAGCTTATAGGATGCCACCTAAGGAATTGGTCGAGTTGAAGACTCAGTTACAAGAATTGATTGAGAAAGGATTTATTCAACCTAGTTCCTCACCTTGGGGATGTCCGGCAATTTTTTTGAAAAAGAAAGATGAGACTCTAAGGTTATGTGTTGACTATCGTCCATTGAATGAAGTGACCATCAAGAATAAGTATCCATTACCTCGGATAGATCTGCTTTTTGATCAATTGGCTGGAGCCAAAGTTTTCTCCAAGATAGATTTGAGATCAGGATATCACCAAATCAAGATAAAGCCTGAAGATATTCCTAAAACGACATTTACCACAAGATATGGATTATATGAATACTTGGTAATGTCTTTTGGTTTGACAAATGCTCCAGCTCATTTCATGTATCTAATGAACTCAATATTCATGCCTGAGCTAGACAAGTTTGTAGTGGTGTTTATTGATGATATTTTAGTATATTCCAAGAATAAGAAAGAACATACGGAACATCTCAGAATTGTTCTGACCCGCTTGAGAGAACATCAACTATATACTAAGTTCAGCAAGTGTGATTTTTGGCTTAAGGAAGTGCAATTTCTTGGACATGTCTTGTCAGCCGAAGGAGTTGCAGTTGATCCTAGCAAAGTGAAGGATGTGCTTGATTGGAAACCGCCAGCCACAGTTCATCAAGTTTGGAGTTTTCTGGGATTGGCGGGGTATTACCGTCGGTTTATTCTAGATTTCTCAAAAATATCAAAGTCCATAACTGAATTGTTGAAGAACCAAGTTAAGTTTGTCTGGTCATCAGATTGTGAGGAGGCTTTCCAGACTTTGAAGAGACTGTTAACCACTGCACCAGTATTAGCTCAACCTGATATCGAAAAGTTGTTTGATGTTTATTGTGATGCTTCCAGTATTGGTATTGGATGTGTGTTGATGCAAGAAGGCCGGGTCGTTGCTTATGCATCCCGGCAACTTAAGCAACATGAAGAACACTATCCAACTCATGACTTGGAGTTAGCAACTGTGGTTCATGCTCTGAAGATTTGGCAGCATTACCTGCTTGGTAATACGTGCCATATGTATACAGATCACAAGAGCTTAAAGTATATCTTTACTCAGTCAGAGTTAAACATGCGACAAAGAAGATGATTAGAACTGATTAAGGATTATGATTTGGAAGTACATTATCACCCTGGTAAAGCAAATGTAGTTGCAGATGCCCTCAGTCACAAAAGTTATTGCAATTGTCTAGCAGTGAGAACAATGGGTTTGAATTTATGTCAAGAAATGGAAAAGTTAAATGTAGAAGTAATTCAACAAGGAAGTTTGACCAACATAATTGTTGAAGCCACTATTCGAGATCAAGTTATTGCTGCTCAGAAGGAAAACAAGGGTATAGCTCATATCAAGGAAAGAGTCAAGAATGGAAAGGCGGAATGCTTTAGCATAGATGATAAAGATGTGTTGTGGTTCAAGGATCGCCTGGTGGTACCAAAAGTTCCTGAGTTGCGGCAGTCAATTTTAGATGAGGCACATGTTACTAGGTTATCAATCCATCCGGGAAGTAACAAGATATACCATGACTTGAAGCAAAGATTCTGGTGGACTAAAATGAAAATAGAGATTGCTAGATACATAGGCAAGTGTGATACTTGTCAAAAGGTGAAAGCTATACATTTGAGGTCTGCTGGTGAATTACAACCATTACCTATTCCATCTTGGAAGTGGGAGGACATAAGTATGGACTTTATTGTTGGTCTACCCAAGACATCAAAGGGATTTGACTCAGTATGGGTTATTGTAGATCGACTCACTAAGTCAGCACATTTTCTTCCAGTCAAGACAATATATCCTACGATCTAATATGCCAAGATGTATTTAGCAAGAATCATGAGTCTCCATGGAGTACCCAAGACTATTGTGTCAGATAGGGGTACACAGTTTGTCTCCAACTTTTGGAAACAATTGCATTCTTCATTGGGTACCAAACTTCTATACAGTACAACTTATCATCCGCAGACTGATGGACAGACTGAAAGAGTTAATCAAGTACTTGAAGATATGTTAAGGTGTTGTATCCTTAACTATTCCAATAAGTGGGATGAATGCTTACCTTTGGCTGAGTTTTCCTACAACAATAGTTATCAGGAAAGCATCAGAATGGCTCCATTTGAAGCACTCTATGGTTGTAGATGCAGGACATCATTGAGTTGGTCTGAGCCTGGAGAAAGAAGATTCTTTGGGGTTGACCTTGTGAAAGAAACAAAAGACAAGGTTAGACAAATACAGAGTAATTTGAAGATAGCTCAGTCCCGCCAAAAGAGTTATGCGGATAGAAGACGGAGACCATTGGTATTTAACAAAAGAGATTTTATATATATGAAAGTATCACCAATGAAGGGAGTTACCCATTTTGGTGTTAAAGGAAAGTTGGCACCCCGATATATTGGACCATATCAAATTTTGGAGAGGTATGGAAAAGTGGCATATCGCTTGAAGTTACCTGAATATCTTGCAGCTGTGCATGATGTGTTCCATGTTTCTCAATTGAAGAAGTGTCTTCGAGTGCCTGAACAGAATGTTGAAGTTGAAGGAGTGGAACTAGAACCGGATTTAACTTATTCCGAATATCCTATCTGAGTGTTAGATCAAAAAGATCATGTTACTCGAAGACGAACAATCAGGTTCTATAAAATATAATGGAATCAACATTCAGAAGAGGAAGCTACTTGGGAATCAGAAGATTACTTGTTAGAAAAGTTTCCAGAATTTCTAGCGTCAATATAGAATAGAGTAATGTTAGTTGAGTTCGGTAGTACAAATTGTGTTTTGTAAAGGGACCTCAGCTGTTTTATGGACAGAGTTTGTATGTGTTCTCGCGACACATTTCCTTTTCTATTACTTACCCTATGGCTTTGAATCTCGGGGTGAGATTTCTTTTAGGGGGAAGGATTGTAACACCTCGGGTGTTTAAATATTAAAATCTGACATGTCATCATATGCATTGCAAAGCATTTGACATTTGGTGAAAACTTTGATGTGCATTTACTAAAACAAGTTTACAATTGTGTAATGAATGTTGAATTGTATTGTTTGACTCAACTTCAAAGTTTGTCTGGGTTTTGAATTTTTCGAGAAAACCCCGCTTTTTAGTATTTAAACCCTACCCTAAAAATCCATTTCAAAATCTAAGCATATTTTGGGGTTGAGCCTTAAAGCAAAAGTGTAGTGCTTGACAAGTTAAGCAAAGTTTATCTTTGGAGTTTTTCAAGTTGTTTAGAAAATTTTTGAGTAAATCAGAAAGGCGTAATTCGTTAAATTTCCCGATTCAAATTCAAAAGTTCATTTAAAAATCTAGACCGAATTAGGAGATGGTTATAAAAGCAAAGTTGTAGAACTTTTGATTTTGAACAACTTTTATTTTTAGAGATTTTTGAGTTGTTATGAAAATTTGGGAGTAATTTGTGAATTTTGGCGAATGGCAAACTTGTAAATACTGTGAACAGTGTTCACCGCCGTAGCTACATCGCCGGCGACCTTCGGTTCGCTTCCAGGCGCGCACGTGGACGTCCTCGGCTTCGCGCTCGCGCGGAAACATCTCCTGCGTCGCTTCCTTGAGCTTCCTGGCCATCCTTTATAATCAGAGCCGTCGCCGTTTGCCCCCGCCCCTTTCCTCTATTTTCCAGTCACCGCCGTCGCAGCTCCGTTGAGCTTTTGCCGTCGAACCAGCGCCCACGCCATCGCAGCAAAGCGTGTTCCAGCTCCGCTAGTTCCTTGCGCGTCCAGCAAACCAGTCCTTGTGGCTTGTCTTCACCGGAAACTCGCGGTGCACGCCCTTCTTCCTCGCGGCCAGCAACTCCTCCGCCGAGCGCGATTCGCTACGGCCAGATCTCCACGGTGCATCTCCGTCCCTGGTTTTGGCTAATTCTGTTTTGTCTCGATGATGTAGTACTTAATTCATAGCTGGTTGCTCATTTTGACCACTGCAGTCGCCGGTACACCATCGCCGACGACGTTTTGCTCCGCCGTGATCACTGTGATCGTCGTCATGCCTCTTCGTTACTTCTCCGACCTTGCTCCTTGCTTCAACGTGTTCGGGGTGAGCCACTGGTGCTTCCTAGATCCCTTGTTTGAGCTCTACCGGCCTGTAGCCGCCGGCGTAGTGCTGCCGTGCCACCGCATGCGCCATGGCCGACGACGAGCTAGTATAGGGTCGTAATCAGTGCTGCTAGGGACGTCAATCGATGCGTCTAGTCTTGGTGATCATTTTGGTACATTGGCCGTCGCCGTTGGACTCACCATCGGCGAGAAATCGCTGGTCAGCGCCGTCGCCGTCGTGGTCAGCACGCGAGGTTAGGGATGACAGGTGGGGTCGGGTTGTCAGTGACTCAGTGTTCAAATGGATTTTTTCTATTTTCAGATTTGAATGAATAGTGTCTATTTTTGTTATTTTTGTGTAGATTTATTTAGAGCTCCAAAAATTATGAAAATTTTTGTGTGACCTCTCTATGATGTATAGTATTTAAGAAAAATATGAAATAATGTTTTTCAGTACATTGTAAATGTGACAAAAATTTCTCAATTTATTAATAAATGGAATTCCATGATTTTTCTAGACTTATTTACTTGTCCAAAAATTATGAAATTTGTTTTGCCACTTAGTTATCATGTAATGAACATTTACTAAAATTTTGAGCTCAATTAGAATAAGTTGATTTATTTCATAATTTTGAATTAAATAATTAATTCATAAAAGCAAATAGTAACCTTTAATGATTTAGGTTTTGTTTTAAATTTTGGATTGAGTGATGCCCTTGGGTCATTAGTTGATGATGATCCTTGGCAATTGATGTATGTGTTATGAAAAAGATTTAGTTGTTTGACTTGCAACTGTACCGCGAAGGAAAGTTGTATTCGAATTGTTAATTTTGCATCCATCATCGAGCATCATGTTTCGTATTCCGCATCATGTTAAACATGGCATTGTTATTACGTGTAGTGAACGAAGGTGAAAACGTGGTAGTTAATCAAGCTGTTGAGGAGGTTTATCCATCTGTTGAGGTCAGATCGAATCCTTGTGTAACGTCGCAGGAACCGGACTTTTCCATCAACGAAGGCAAGCCCCGGATGCATACAACCCTACCTTGTGTTTTATAAATTAATTTCGCTTTTGCTTTCCGTTACTGCATTAAGTGATTAGGAGTTAAGTAAAAGTCTAATTGGTGCATTACCACCCTTGTTATTCCATATTTACCATATTACCAGTTTTAAACTCGTATATGCCTAGTCTTGCTTAGCTATGCGTAGAACGATGAAAGTTGGATGACTACCTGTTAACTGCAAGTTTTAAACGGAACATTGGTTAACTATGTTAGCATGTGATATGAGAATGTGGAGTAATAAATCTAGACCGGGCGGACTCGGTGTGTGTGAGCCACAAGACATGGAGGTCTTGTGAGCGGGTTCTTTCCGCCTGTGTCGATTAAGGCACGTCCGTTGTTGAATTGCATGAGGTGAGAATTTGTAGTACTAACCACATACTCCGGTAAGCCTGAACTTAGCAATTCTATTACGAGAATGGCTACTCGCGCACTGGGAGTGGAGAGATGGCGGGAATAGCATGTACCCACGTGGCCATGGGCTGGAATGGTGGAGTACTGTGTTTTCGGGTGGCGCGGACCCGTTCTTGTTTTAGAGGATCCAAGGGTAGGTTGGTATATGTAGGTCGGGGACCTGCATATGTCGTGTGGTCTAGAATTCTCAGCTGGGTTTTTAATCGGTTCGAATCGTCGTTGCTCCTCGATTATGGAGACTCAACTCACTGTTCATCATTGTAGTATTAATAACTGGAACTCGAATAAGGCTTGTGAAGGTGTTGGATATGAAGTTTCATGATCTCAATACGGATCGTGTCAGCTTTGTATATGATTTTATGAAGTTTTCTATATAAAGAATTTTGTTAAAAGAGCTTTTATGCAAAAGAACTTTGATCATTATTAAAGCTATACCTTGAATCCTTGAGCCTGCATTACTGAGTTTATCAGTTAATATTTCGGATAAGTCTTGTTGAGTACTTTTGTACTCAGGATTCGTTGACCCCTTGTTGCAGGTGAGCCTCATGAGCAGATCTGTTTTGGATCGTGCTGCATGACTATCGTTCGTTCTGACGATGAGAAGTAAATGTGTGGCTCTTGGGCAGGGCAGTTCTATTGTGTGTTTTGTATTATGTATAATGCCACTCCACTACTACTATGGTTTGTAATAATTATCGAACTTAGTTTGTAAGGTTTGAAACAACTAGTTTGTAAACTATATTACCGTAAGACTTCCGCTGTTTTTACTCTGGTTTTGATATTTGAATAAATGTTGTAATACTGCAATGACTGTGTAACGTGATCCTGCTCGGAAATCGTGGATGATTCGGGGTTCCCCGAGGACACCCGACAGTCTTTTTAAGTTCATGGAAACATATGCATAGATGTCAATGGTCGTCGGACAGTGACAGGTGCATGTGGGCCCTATAACTTAGGAGGTTCTGCCACATTTTTCCCCACGCTTCACCTTTTAAGTAAAATGAAAACAACAGCAGCTGCAGATGGTGTCCTTAAATATGAAAGCATATGTTACTCCTTTTTTACTGTGAATTTCCTGTGGTTACTCTCCACTAAAATTATATAGGATAAATCTGTTGAATTATTTAGCACCCAATAGCGATCCAAACGCTACTACTGTGTGGGTATCTGTAAATAGTTTCGTCTTTCTGAGGCTGCATGATCAATATTTATTTTCTGGACTTCATTATGTTGGTGCTGTTGACCTGACTGTGACTGAAGTCCTTCGCAAGCAAACCTGAAAGTCTTACCACATAGGCTGCCTCACGCGCGTTTGCTGTGAAGCTGTGATGATTTCATTCTAGCACCACCAACAAAATTAGCTTGGGGATTTTTTATTGGGGGTCATTGTTCATTTTGCTCAGTGCACATCTTCAGTTTGTTGCAGCTAAGAAATTAAATTAGCATAAATACAAAAAAAAATCTGAACGGGTTAATTTGTATTTGCATACCCAAAAATGATATCATGTTTAACGAAATGGAATTTGGGCCTATTGCTGCAATTTGGTATCTCTTTTTTCTGGTCTATCTATACACTGATTCTAGCATATCCGTTACATACATGCCTTCTCTTTGTGTTGTCTTATTTACAGTCTTATTTCCTTGCCTCATGTTCACAACAATTTATATGCAGATACAGTTGCCCGGATGTGCTCCAGCAGACCGTGCACGCACCCTCCGTGTCTTCTCCATGCTTCAAATTTTCAAATATAACTGCATACGCATGTAATGACAGTCAATTTTAACCCAACACATCTGTAGGCATCTGTAGAGTATACATACTAACATAATTGCTTCACTCAGTAGGTAAAATCGACGAGGCAACCTCCCGTCCACGAGGTATGACCAATACACATTCCATTTCAATGCTCGCCACATCCTTTCAAAAAAAATGTATATATTATACAAAAAAAAAGATTACAATTGCTACAAATCTATCATTCATATATCCTTCTACCTTCATTAAACAACATAAAAATATTTAAAAAAAATGCAGAATACATACACCAAAAGTTAATACATAGACAATACTCACAACATGCATGGACTCCTTCCTATTTCCTTGTGCTGATACGGATACACCATTATTAAGCCTACAATCATAAAACATGTTCATCTCTCTGTAGAAATTTCTACTAATTCCTCACTCAACAACTTGGACGACGATGAACATGGTTGGAAGTACTACTCCTACCTCTACGTTCAAGTGACCCTGCATAATATTTCTACCAAACACTCCGTAATGCTTTTGTGTGGGTACCACTACCCCACATCAGTATATCACTGTCGGTTCAAAAGCCCTCTTCACTGTCGGATTTTAAACCGATGGTGGCATGTCGGCAGCGATGGGGGTTATGACATCACTACCGGTTCCTAAGAACCGACACTGCTCTACAGGCAACAGTGTCGGTTCCTGGCTCCACCCGGTAGTATCCAATTGAACAACACTACGGTTTGTAGACTCAACCGATAGTGATGGTTGCTTTAAGAGTGTCGGTTCTTGGCTCTAAGCCGGTAGTGTCAAGCAAGCCTACACTGTATGCTTGTGAAGTCGGCAGTGTTGAGCAAGCCATCACTGTCGGTTTATGGCTCAAGCCGGCTGTTTTGGTTGAGCCATCACTGTCGGCTGTTAGCTCAAACCGACAGTGTTGTTTGGATTTCAAGCCGACAGTGATGGCTCAACCAACACTGTCAGCTCGTGACATGAACCGACAGTGTCCTCTTTACCATCACTATCGGTTTTGTTCTAACTGGCAGGTAGTGACCCCTTTTTCTTATTTTACTATTTTATAATTTAATTTAATTTTTTTTGTGAAATCGGGTTTCGCTTTATATTCGCTACATAGACTACAGGTCCATCAACATTAAACATTATAAATGTTATGGTTACAGTTTAAATGTACTTATGAAACTCTTGATCCTTTGAAATAAAAAAAATTATAATAGTCTAGCGAGCCGCTCTGGCTCGTACTGTGCCTTATACTTCACGAACTATGCAATGGAGAATGTTTCTTTTTTCGAAGAACTCCAATATGATGAAGGCTGCTAGCTCCGATGATAGTGGTATGACCTCCATTTCTAAGAGGCTATTGTGTTTAAATTTTTTACGTTGTCATTTAAAAAAATCGGTTTCAAAAGGTAGAAATGTTAGAGAAATAAGTAGATTGTTTTGTTGAATTAACAGATATAAATGAAATGTGGATTATACATACCAAAGCATCTGCCGTCTCTGATTCTATGTCGAGGTAGCGAAGCATTGCCCACATTACGTAGAACCCGCATTCATCGTTTTCCATCGGTTCGTCTAGGTCTATAATTGCATTGGTGCAACCTGTAATAGGACCTTCATCCCACCAACTATTCTTGCCTGGACACTGTGTCGCATTATAAGGTGTGAAAAAGGGGCAACATTAGAATATGCTATGTGCAATTAGAAAATATTATGTTATTAGGTTCGCTTACGCATTAAGCACTTTAACTAGAGGATCGAGTAAAGAAAGTGGCTTTTCCTTCGAGTCCCACGCCTTGATATGGTTTCTTTTAATATCGACAACAATGAAGACGAAATGGTTGCTGCAATCACAAAACCCTAGTTAACGAATAATCGTAACTACAAAAAACAAGCATAAAAATAAGAGTAGATAACACATACTCGTAGTTGTAGGGTAGAAGTATTTTGGTTTTATTACTCATCCTGAAATTTTTGAAAATAGCAGTCTGTGTCTCTATCAGATCTTCCACTTTATTTCCAAACATGCATCAGTTTGTTCTCTCGTTGACTAGCTCGGGGTCCAGAAAAGACATGAGCATACTTTGTTTTGAAGCAATATTTTGTTACACACCTGTATAATTCATGGGGAATGTGATTATTTGTGTATCGAGAGAGTAGTTAATTATAATATCGTGCGAGTAGGGTACTTACATAGTCCACAGCGTCAACATTTGTGTATTGAGATCGCGTCTCTGGAATAGCTGAAACAAGTGATCCCAACCGACAAAATGCTTCTCTTCATTAGGATAATAGAAAACATACAACGAACGGATAATATATTCGAAACCTGCCTGCCCCGTCTCAAGTGTTTAGGCCATGTAATAATCATGCAAGTCATGCATATATGTTGTCAAATTTTTATACTCCTCGTCCATCAAGAAATTGCCTCTTTTAAACTGCATTACCGGTCTTGTCGTCTCATATGCTAGTGAATCATAATAGATGTTCGTGGCATCATCCCTGCTTAATCTGGGGTTGTATTCGACAATCTTGTTTATCTTCTTTTGATCTTCATGGTATATTTCTTCGACTCTTAATTGATTGTGCTTACTCTCTGTTTGTCTATTGAATTCGGACTGCACCCTCCATTTAGGTAATGAGGCAAATGGATTCCAGAATCTAACTTTGTTTTTCTTGGAGGCTACTTCTCACTTTTGTTGGTTCATCAAGTTTGTAACGCTACCACTTATTGTCCTTTTCTTTTTTTGTTGGTTCACTTTGGGAGCATTAGCGACTGAATTCGAGTACCTTTTCTGTGACTGCGAGGATGCCTTAGATCTTATTTTGAGCTGTTGTGGAGGAGGACGAGAATTATGTTTTCTCGGGGGTGATGAAGAGGGAGGAGGAGGAGTCTTCTCGTTTCTTGGGGCTGATGAAGATGGACGAGGAGGAAGAGAAGGAGACTTCTGTCTTCTCGGGGTGATGGCGAGGAATCAGGGAAGGTAGTGTGATCTCCTGTGTTGGGAGATGGTGAGTGATCATCTCTGGACGATGAAGATTCACTGTCGTCCTCATCATCATCCGAAGACAACTAATGATCAAGCTTGAAAGCATCTAGGCCCCTAGGTGGGTTTCGGTGATTAATGACAATACGTGATTACTGTGAATAACGTGTGTTTTATAGAGGCAATTAAGTTAGGTCATAGTAATGGAGATCGATTAGGCTATCATGGTGGTCATGCCCCTATGATGGAAATCATTTCGGTTGTCAAAGGATGGACGATAAGGTTAAGGATGGACTAGTTCTAAGTGTCGATTGAAGTTGAAGAGACACTTAGAGTAGTTCTAAGTGTCGGTTGTGGGTGATTCACCGTGACAGAGTGTCAAAGAATCAACCCGCAGAGAGCACTTGATCCTTACGTGGATCAAGGGGGAGCTACACCTTTGCGCGGGTGCTCCAACGAAGACTAGTGGGGAGTGATGACTCTTCGATATCTCGGCAAAATATCATCGCTTCCTCCTTCTCTCTTTACTTTGAGTATTTACTTTGGGCAATTCAATTCTTGTCATTTACATTCATAGAATTGCCATGCTAGAGTAGGATTGGAACTTAGGTTGCTAAACTTTTGTGCAATAGATCAATAGAAACACTTTCTAGGCAAATGGGTTAATTAGGCTAAGTGTAAGACTTAATTATTGGAAAGAAATTTAGAATTAGCCTAATTCATCTCCCCTCTTGGGCATCTTGATCATTTCAATTGTATCGGAGCCTCGTGCTCACGTATTTAGGCTTAACCGTCTAGAGAAAGATGTCTCACGGGGATGAACCTCCTCCTATTTTTGAGGGGGTGATTTTCTATATTGGAAAATCCGCATGGATGCGTATCTAGGAGCTCTAGATGTTGGAATACTTAGAGCCACCTCACAAGGCTTCTCAAAACCTTGGAATGCTACACACCTAAAAGGCGATGAGGTGAATTACAAAAAATGGAATGCAAAGGCTCAAAACACCATCTTTATAGGCCTTTGCAAAGATGTATTCAACCGGGTGAGGAACAATAAAGACGCCCATGCACTATGGTCGGACGTTTATGCGCTCCATGAGGGAACAAAGAGTGAGCATAAGGAACGCTATCATCTTGTCATGAAAAAGCTTAACTCTTTTGAGATGCTTCCTAAAGAATGTGCTAATGAAATGTACTCACGTTTGAATGTTTTTGTAGAGGAAGTCAATGGGCTTGGACTTACTCAAATGCAATCATCCGATGTTGTAAGAAAGATCTTGAGTGTCCTCCCCATTAACAAATATGGGCATATTGTGATCATGCTTCATCAAGGTGATCTTTTCACCGCTACACCAACATAAATCTTGGGAAAGATCAATGCTCATGAGATGTACATGCACATCACACCTCAAGATGGCTCATCCTCTATAAAGAAGAAAGAAAAAAACTTAGCATTCAAAGCTAGCCAAGAGAAGGGGAAAGCAAAGCTTGAGTATGAGAGCTCAAGTGATGATGAAATTGATGATGCAAGCTTTGCTCTCATGGTGAAAAGAACCGTCAAGATGCTAAAGAAGCTCAATAAGAGTGGCATCAAGTTCAATGGCAAGAAGTTCTTCACAAGCTCTAGAAGGAAGCCAATCTTCGAGATGGATTGCTACAATTGTGAAAAACTTGGTCATCTAGCACACCAATGCACCAAGCCTAAGAAAGATAAGTTAAAGAACAAGTACAAGGGCAAGAAAGATGACTTAAGCAATGAAGAAGAAGATGAGAAGATGAAAAACAAGCCATACAAGAAGAGATATGACAAGGACTTTCATAAGAAAAAAATGGAAAGGCATACATCATCGGTGATTAGCTCATGGACATTGATTCATCTAGTGGCTTATTCGATGATGATAGTGACAATGAGAAGGTGGCCATGATTGTTATTGACTCTTCATCATCTTCACCGCCACCACTGCCATCATCCCCTACACACCTATGCCTTATGGTCAAGGGTGATCGCAAGGTATCAAATAATGATAGTAGTGGTGATGAACATGCTAGCAATGACGATAGCGATAGTGATGAAGATGAATCGTGATAATCTTGTCATTGCTCAAGAATTTTTTTATCCAATGAGCCACATGACACTACTAACAATGTTGTGAAGATTGATATAGCTACATCATGTGATGATTTGATCATTGAGAGCATTGAACAAAGTTATAGTAGCAAGGGCAAGCAAGTGGTTGAGGCCAATAATTATGATAAGTTTGTCAAGCTCAACAATGACAATGAAAAGCTCAAGAAAGATCTTGAAGAGATCAAAAGCCACAACACTGTTGTGATAGAAACTCTTGATCATGATAGTGATTTGACTCTTGAGAATGAGAAGCTCAAAGAAGAGAACAAGAAGTTCAAGGAAGAGAAAAATAATGATGCTCTCAAAGAAGAGAACAAGAAGCTTAAGTTAGAGAAAGTGCATCTCAAGATTGGATTGAGCAAGTTCACAAGAGGCAAGCATCTTTAAAGTGAGCTACTAATAAACACCGTCATGAAGACAAACAAAGAGAAGAAGGCTAAAGCTCAACAACAACAAAAGCCAAAGCCAAAGAAGTGTTTTGAGTGTGGACAAGAAGGCCACTTTGTCCATGAGTGCCAAACTCCACTACCACAACCCTTGTCTAAGCATGCTAGACTTTTTGCCTTCAATGCTCGTTACGTGCTTAGAAATAATTGTAGTGGAAAGATGAAAGTCATGTTCTTACGACCTCCAAAACAAGAATAGGTCTAAGAAAATTTGAATTGTAAAGTCACGTGTTGAGAAGGTGAAGGGTCCTCAACAAGTTTGGGTTCCTAATGCTTGATCTTTTGTGTGTAGGTGAACTACAAGACCGGTGGAAGTCATTGGATTATTAATAGTGGTTGCACACAACATATGACCGGTGATCCTCATATGTTTAGCTCACTAGATGAAGAAGTAGATGGACAAGAAAGAATCATATTTGAAGATAATTTAAATGGCAAGGTTAAAGGATTGGGCAAAGTGGCAATATCACATGATCATTCTATCTTAAATGTGTTCTATGTTGCTTCATTGAGCTTTAACTTGCTATCCGTTGGACAATTGTGTGATCTTGGCTTTCAATGCTTGTTTACTGAAAATGAAATTGTTGTATCTAAGAATGATGATGATCAAGTGATATTCAAAGGATTTAGATACAACAACCTATATCTAGTGGACTTCACCTTCGAAGATGCTAACTTAAAGACATGCCTATTCACCAAAACAACATTTGGGTGGCTATGTCATAGAAGACTTGCTCATATTGGGATGAGCTCACTCAAGAAGCTAATGAAGAATAATTTGGTGAGAGGGTTGAAGGATGTGAAGTTTGAGAAGAACAAACTTTGTAGTGCATGTTAAGTCGGCAAGCAAGTTGCAAATACTCATCCAACAAAAGCTTTCATGTCAACCACAAAAGTGATAGAACTCCTTCACATGGACTTATTTGGACCAACAACATATACAAGAGTTTGGGAGGAAATCTTTATTATCTTGTGATTGTTGATGACTATTCAAGATACACATGGGTATTCTTCATTCATGACAAATCCGAAGTTGCATCTTGCTTCAAGAAGTTTGCCAAGAGAGCACAAAATGAATTTTAAGTGAAGCTCAAGAAGATAAGATGTGACAATGGGAAAGAATTTGACAACACAAACATAGAAGCTTATTGTGATGAAGTTGGAATCAAACATGAAGTCTCCGCAACGTATACTCCTCAACAAAATGGTGTAGTTAAGAGGAAGAACCGGACATTGATCACTCTTGCAAGAACAATGCTTGATGAGTACAACACCCTCGAAGCTCTATGGGCAGAAGCAATCAACACCGCATGCTATGCATCCAACCGCCTATTCCTTCAAAAGTTTCTTGGCAAGACACCTTATGAGTTGCTCAATGGGAAGAAGCTGGACGTCTCCTTCTTTAGAGTGTTTGGATGCAAATGCTATATCTACAAGAAGCGGCAACGCCTAGGAAAGTTTCAAAGATGTTGTGATCTTGGTTTTCTTGTTGGTTACTCATCAAAGTCCAAAGCATATAGAGTATTTAATCATGCCACCGGCTTGATTGAAGAAACATATGATGTGGAATTTGATGAATCGAACGGCTCCCAAGAAGCACAGAGAATCTTGATGAATCTAACGGCTAATTCTAAGAAAACTTATTTGATTGTCGTTAAAAGAATCCTTAGGTATCTTAAGCACACACCAAGCATTGGCCTTTGGTATCCCAAAGGAGCTATATTTGAATTAGTTGGCTATTCTGATTTGGATTATGCCGGTTGCAAAGTGGATAGAAAAAGCATATCCGGAGGGTGCCATTTGCTTCGTAGATCACTTGTGTCTTGGTCCTCCAAGAAACAAAATAGTGTGGCTTTGTCCACCGTCGAAGTGGAATACATTGCCGCGGGTGTTTGTTGTGCACAAATACTTTGTATGAAACAAACTTTGCTAGACTATGGTGTAGTTCTAGAAAAATTACCTCTTTTGTGCGACAATGAAAGTGCGGTAAAACTTGTAAATAATCCGGTTCAACACTCTCGCACCAAGCACATAGATATCCGCCATTGCTTTCTTAGAGATCATGTTGCAAAGAATTATATTTCATTAGAAGGTGTAAGGACCGAGGATCAATTGATGGATATCTTCACTAAACCGCTAGATGAGGCGACTTTTTGTCGATTGCGGAATTAGCTCAATGTTCTTGATTTTAGTAACTTCACTAAAAAATAAGTTTGTGTTGTCCCTTACATTGCATTGTAATATACAACATGCTTACTCTTTATGGTAATGCATATAGGCCTTGTCTAACATGGTTAAGATAACCATCAAAAAGCGTGTGAAGAAGCTTAACTTTGGATCAAACTTGACAAGTAACTAGATTTACTTTCAAGTATTGCATTGCATATGCATGAATGTTGCTTTGTCGTTTATCTTCAATTGCCCTCTTATTGCCTATTTTCTTAAAAAGAATTATAGCTTAAAGCAAAATATTTTGAAAATTTTGAGGGTTTAAGAGAGGTCACTCATATCAGTCCCAATTGATGTTTATTTGGATCCTATTGGAGTTGGGACTTGATTGGGAATGGGCAGCACGAAAGACTTTGAAGATTTGCTACAAAAAGAGTGACCGGACGTTGTACCAGACTCTAAAGTCCAATGTCCGGTCAGTTCATAGGAGGTGAACTGCTGCTGAGGAGTGATCGGATGCTGAAATAATGCTTTTCCAGCGTCTGGTCAGATGGCGATCCAACGTCTGATTGAGCGAAGAAGACGAAGTCAGGATTGACCGGACTTTGGCTGCGTCCGGTCAGTGGTGATCGGACACGGCCGGTCACGATTCCAGGGATTTTGGACCTCTCTGGAATTGACCGGATGCTGGGTGGCAGCGCCCGGTTGCTGCCACCGGAGCGTCCGGTCAATAGAAAACGTACGTGATTTGGTTTCTTCTCTGTTTCCTTATCTATTCCGTTGGGGGACCCATTTTAACTGCAGTGCCGCACCATGTTCAATCTAGTCTACTCGAGCCCACGCCGACATTGTCGTCGTATCCGCCCACAACGCTCCTGCCCTCGCCGCCCGCGCGCCACCATGCTGTCTCTAGCCCGCGCGCTGCCGTCTGCTCTGCGCCGCACTGCTTTTCCCTCCACGAGCCCATGCTGCTCCCCGTACCGCTGCTTCCTACCTGCGCCGCCACGCCCGTGCCATCCGTGCTTGCACCGTCCATGCCCAAGCCGTGCTCCTGCTCCGCCACCCAGGTCGTGCCCTAGCACTACCTTGGCCCTGTCCTGCTTCAGCGCCGCATCTAGTGCACTCATTGCATTGCTCGGCCGTCAAACTTCGCTGCAACCCTAACCCTAGCCTCGCATTGCCAATCCAGTGGTTCTTCGATTCATTCCTTTTCTCGTCGATTCACCGGTTTGTCAGGTAGCAAGCTCTCATTTCAATTCCATACCTATTGCTTACTTCTTAGAGTTTTGTATCTCTAGATATGTTGTAATTATTTATAAATCCAGTCTATTCTATCGTGCAGTGAGTTGGTGCTGTCGTGGTCCCATTGGCAGTTGTCAGTTAACTCAGGGTCAAGCTCGCGAGTACGGATCGAGGCCAAGCCTCGGAAGTGATAGTTGGTAGTTGCTTCTTGTCAGGGTAGTTGTTCTTTTTAGCTTCATCATATGGCTCATGTCAAGAATGTCGGAGGTGGTCCCGATGATGAGGATCCGAGGCCCCCGCCTCGACAGCCTGCTGATACAAAAGGCAATGCGATGAAGAAGCTAGCAACAAGGAAGCGCAAGTACCCTGATGCAGATACAGCAAGAGCAGCCGCAGTTGCAGAGGCTGTAGTGGTGTTATTGTAGATCAACTTTCTCCATCTACGAGGGCTGCACTTGAGGAGGTTCAGCACCGTCATGGTGGTCCAGTTGGGACCATCATAGTTGGAGGACGACGTGTCGCTATTGATGAGAGTCAGCCTCAGGGGAGTCACAGTAGCAGCCATAGCTAGCAGAGTAGACTCAGGAGGGAGAGCAGGTACCTCAGTCACTGCTTTGCTGCTCTGGTCGTACCCGTGCTCCAGTCACACCAAGGTTAGAGACACAGTGGAGGGGTTCTCGTCCATCGCCTAGACCATAAGGTCCGCTTCCTGTGACTCACTTAGATTTGAGGGCCGCCATGGCCAAGCAGGTTCAACAACTCAGATTTGTGGACTTTGAGCAGTGGTTTCCACCGAGGCGGGATGAACGTGCTTTAGAGGGCTTCTACACACTACTACAGGAAGATTTTTATAATTCATGTCTTAACAGTGGGGTAGTATTCAGATCTCAGAGGGTGTGCAACATTGAGACCATTGTAGCAGCAGCTGGAGAGCATATTTACCCTTACCTTTCTTACCTGCTAGGGCTGAGAGATTTACTTGAACGGACAGACTTATATGTTCCATCTTGGGTCCGTCAGTTCTATGCTACACTCTAGATTGACCCGCAGCACAGATTCATTTACTTTGCTTTCAGAGGCAGAGATTATAGGCTGATGAGCACTAGGGTTAGAGAGATACTCAGACTTTAGGAGCAGCCCATCTGGCTACATGAGGTTTGCTATAGACAGACAACGCTTCTCAGATGCCCTCACGGCTATCTTGTGCCCCCTACAGATCTAGTCCGCCAGTGCTTCACAGAGCCTTTCGGCGAGGAGTCAAGCAGGACACCCAGTGATCTCACTCCTACAGCTAGAGTGCTGGATGCTATTATGAGGACACTACTTCCGAGGATGAGGTATCGCGAGGGCTTGACTCGCATACATCTATGACTACTGAACTCTCTGATGCAGCAGACTATGTTTGACAATTGGGATCTTAAATAAAAAATGGAAGATACTATTGTAGAGGGGTTCAGGGGTCACATGCAGGTGCCATATGCTCACTGGATTACTTTCTTGATCCACAAGGTAGTTACTGTGAGGCCACCTGAGATGCTGGCAGAGTATAGTGGTGCTACTATAGAGTTTCTTGCATACAACATGACTCAGATGATCCATCATAGTGCATTGAGGACACCTAGCCAGCCGAGCCGACGTCTAGAGGTGCCAGAGACTGTAGCTCAGCAAGATGAGACAATCAGGGGGCATAATAGCTATTGAGGAGGAGCAGCTTGATGCTCAGCAGGAGGGGATGGTCGAGAGCGACCCTAGTGATAGCTCAGATGATGACTACCGCGCTATCTCTCAGATGCTTGCACGACGACATGACCATGAGGCCGGTAGCTCCAGCTTAGCTCCACCTACACTGCAGACAGACCTCGCTCTACTTGCCATACTTGAGTGGATGAGGCAGGATCAGGCTCGCCAGGCTCAAGAGACAGCTACCACTTTTGCACAGTTTCAGACTAGGCAGGATGAGTTCCAGCGACAGCAGCAGACAATCTAGCAGCAGCAGCAAGCTATATAGTAGCAGCAATAGGCCATGCATCAGCAGTAGCTTCTCATGTAGCAACAGCTACTTGGGTTTATGTAGCATGTAGTGATAGCTATTGGGGCTCCACCGCCACAGCCTTTGCCCCAGCTTGGTCAGTCTACCACCACCTCTATGACTCTAGCTTTACAGCCCAGTGGGCTTCAGAGTCATGGACTGCCAGCGCCACAGTTTCCTTCACCTACAAAGCAGGTGTCCCAGTGGTTTGCTTCGCCAGTGCTAGCCCCACAGTTCACTCCTCTTCATACGGGCTTTACTCCACCTTAGAGTTCGTCATTGCTCACCCTAGTTTCCAAGAGTCTTGGAGCTTCATTCAGTGAGTTGACAGGGCAGCCTACTCCGCTAGAGCTACATGTCCCAGGTCCTTCCATAGTTGCACCTATTGTCAGGACTACAGATACACTCCCTTCTGTTGCATCATCAGAGCAGGCAGCGCTAGTTATAGATCCGACCCAGACCGCTTCAGCATCGCTTCTATCTATAGAGGGTTAGATTGCTCAGAGCTCTGGTTCAGATGATGATGGCACACAGTTCCAGCTCACTCCTTGTATCTTAGCGCCCGACTCGTCCACTACAGCCTCACCGACCGACCCTTAGGTTTTGGTGTTTGACGCCAAAGGGGGAGAGGGATCGAGTATGTTAGCCTTAGCGGGAGTGATATATTTAGGGGGAGTCTTTCTATTAGCTGGACTATTACATTTGGCTTTGTATGTGTGATATACTATTATGCATTCGTGAGTGTTTACTTTCATGCATCAAACTATATTTATGTGATAGTGATATCTACGTGATCGTGATATTTGACATGTGTGCTCTCTACTTTGAATCTTTTATATGTCATATCACTTGTGTTATGCTCATTTGCTTTGCTTCCGTGTTTTACTCCATTGCAAATGAGATTTATTATTTGTACTCATGCTTATTTCATATCTTTTAAGTACATCATGCTGGTTTGGGTCATATAAGCTTGTCTAACTCTTGTTCTTATTGTCAAAAGCTTATATGAACTAAGCATGTTAAAAACCTCAACTCTTTCAAATACTCAAGGTAGTATTGTCATCAATCACCAAAAAGGGGGAGATTGAAAGCATCTAGGCCCCTAGCTGGGTTTCAGTGATTAATGACAATACGTGATTACTGTGACTAACGTGTGTTTTGTAGAGGCAATTAAGTTAGGTCACGATAATGGAGATCGATTAGGCTATCATGGTGGTCATGCCCCTACGATGGAAATCGTTTCGATTTTCAAAGGATGGACGACAAGGTTAAGGACGAATTAGTTCTAAGTGTCGATTGAAGGTGAAGAGACACTTAGAGTAGTTTAGGACTTTGTATTTTTTCTTTGGCTGTACTATTAAGGGGGTATGGATGGGTAGCTTGACCTAGGTGAGTCTAGTGGGTTAGGTGTGGTGCACACTTGCTAAACCTAGCACTAGGTAGCTCCTAAAAAGCCCTTAGATCCATTGGAGCAAACTTCATTCATATATGATCAAGAGTTGGAAGTGAATGGAGGGTCAAATGTTGACCGGACACTGGCTCCGATGTGACCAGACGCTGGCTCAGAGTCCGATCAGTTCATTTGATCAAGGTGGTCCCAGCGTCCGGTCGACTCTAGTAAGGTTCTAGAGAGGGGAAATCATGGTCGGACGCGTCCGGTCAGTGCTGACCGGACACTATCCAGCGTCCGGTCACCACTTAAACACTGGAGTTTGGGGAGAACTGACCGGAGCATCCGGTCAACATGACCGGAGCGTCCGGTCACCCCGCAGAGGCACATAACGGTTCGTTTTTCAGCCATGGTTATAAATACTTCATCCATTCGTGTGTGGGGGTACTTTTGCTCATTCCAACAGTTGAGAAACACCTTTGAGAGTGCCAAGAAGAGCAAGGTCCTATTGAGGTGATTGAGATTTGAGAATCCCAAAGAGCGCCCTCATTAGTGAGATCAAGAGTAGCAAAGTGTGCATCCACCCTTCTCATTAGGCTTGTCGTGGTCAAGTGAGAGTTCATGCTTGTTACTCTTGGTGATCGCCATCACCTAGACGGCTTGGTGGTGATTGGGAGCTTGGTGATCATCAGACGGAGCTTGTGGATGACCCAACTCAAGTTGTGAGCGGTTGTGGGTGATTCACCGCGATGGAGTGTCAAATAATCAACCCGTAGAGAGCACTTGATCCTTGCGCGGATCAAGGGGGAGCTACACCCTTGTGTGGGTGCTCCAATGAGGACTAGTGGGGAGTGGCGACTCTCCGATATCTCGGTAAAACATCGTCGTGTTTCTCCTTCTCTCTTTACTTTGAGCATTTACTTTGAGCAATTCAATTCTTGTCATTTACATTCATAGAATTGCCATGCTAGAGTAGGATTGGAACATAGGTTGCTAAACTTTTGTGCGATAGATCAATAGAAACACTTTCTAGGCATATGGGGTTAATTGGGCTATCCATAGGACTTAATTATTGGAAAGAAATTTAGAATTAGCCCAATTCACTCCCCTTCTTGGGCATCTTGATCCTTTCAAAGCTTAATGATGCGCTTGCGCTAGGCCACATGAGCGCCCTTGTTCTGAACAAGACGTTGTTTGTCTTCATGTGTGGGGTAATTGAAAGGACCTATGATGCCGCCTAGAGGGGGGTGAATAGGCGTTTCTAAAAATTAACACCTTTAAATGTGGAAGCGATTAGTAATGGGAGTTTCTAAAATGAAAACTCCAAATAATAGTAATACCACCCCTCACAAGTTAGCCACAGAGTATGTAGCAGATACTAAATAAATTTAGGGAGCTAGACACCTGCAATCAAAGAGTTAAATGAAAATACAATTAAGTTTTGCACATGCACCAATACTGGACGTGTTGGGTATACACGTGTTCAGTGGAATGACCCCAAACTTGCTCCTTTTGATTTCAATCTTCAATCCAAGCTGTAGGTACCTACTAGAAATGATATGATATACAGAGAACTTGCAGAAGAGCTAGAGCAACACAAATATCAAAAGAAATATGAATTAAGACATGCTATTTGTTTTACCGAAGTTCGGACTCGGTTGAGTCCTACTCTCCATTGAGGGGGCTACGGGCGACCTAGCGGAGGTTAGCCCTAAAGGGTACCATGAAGGTCATTCTAGCCAGAGTCCTTTTCAACTCCTTTTTCTCCTTTCACTAGTTGATTCCTTCCCTTGCGAAGGTAGAATCGACCGTTACAAACTTTTTGAGGTACACCACAATCTCTCGGGTGCTCTTTGGCGATACCTAACCATCTAGGACCGAAGAGTCCAGGAGTAACAAATACAAATCACGAGATTGATAATATGCACAAGTGCTCAAGTGGCGGCTTGCTCTCTTTTTCGAATTCTCTCTCAACCCATAAAAGGATTTGGCAATTTGGATGAATCACTCACTAAGAGAGGGTTGGAGAGTGTTCACAAGGCTCAAGAATGTGCTAAAGGATCAGCAGAATCAGCAGCCTCGAAAGGTGGAGGCTTGGGGGTATTTATAGCCTCCTTGGAAAAAGTAGCCGTTTTCTAGCCGTTGATTGCATTGTGCCAACGGTCACTGAGTTAAAGTGTGTGAGGTGTCAGAACTCTCAACGCTTTCTAGGACTTCCGACTCTCGGAACTCCCGACCAACTCAAGTTGGAACTCCCGACCCTCAGCTCATTTGAAAACTAGCCGTTGGGCTCTGGTCGGCCATACCAGGCATGTCCGATATGAATATCGAACACGTCCAGTATGACCAGGACAGTGAACTTTCAAGTCAGTAAGGTGTTAGGACTCCCAACGCTTTTCGGGACATCCGACCCTCGGAACACCTGACACATGTTAGGAGTTCCGACACATAACTCTTCCAAAACTACAGATAGAAAAGTGCACACCCCAAATACCGAACATGTTCGGTATGCACGGGTACTGTATAGAGAGTTAGAATCTATTGTCTCTCACTCAAATCTCACATAGATTGGCTTGAGCACTTATGAATAATCATCTATCAACATGATGCATCCCTCTTAATAGTACGATGTTCTTATAAACTCAAGATTAAAAGGAAAAATAAGATTATACCGCTTGAGTTGATTTCTTTCGAATTGATGCCGTCTCTTTCAATCTTCATCAAGTGAGGGTGCCAATATGTCGATATTGATCTTTTCACTTGAGTATAGCTATCTTGAGCACGTGACTTGATTCCATTCATCAAATATGAATAACTCCAAATGCATCAAGTCACTTCCATCAACTTGTCTAATATAGATTTGATCCTTCACATCAATATGACCTTCATAGTTTGATTAGTACCTTAACTAAATGCAAGTACTTCCTTCTTCACCCTAGCTAGGTTCTTCGGCCGTCAAGCCATCGCTTTCCCTTCACCTTTGCTTAGTACCTCGAAGCCTTTCCCTGCTATCTTCACCATCTCAAGCCATCAAGTCACACTTTGTGTTGAATCATACAATGAATTCCATAGAACACCATCAATCATTGATATCCCACCATAATTAAGCCTTTGCATGAATTATATTTGCATTGTTGTCTTGTGTTTGAACTAGACTGCCTATACAACAACACATCATTTTGGCTTCATTAAGCATCTGTGAGATAACCAATTTCCTATGTCACACTTAGAGAAAATGTTAGATCTTTAATCGTGTTGTCATTCAATCATCCAAAATCCACTAAAGGACTAGATGCACTTTCAGTAATCAATGTGCATTTTGTTATACTTTTTATCAAGTATAGTATCAATGCTAACGTGGGCATACCCCGTTGGAATTGGGCGGCCATTAATGGTCCCGTCTCCCGTAGGCCAGGCCTGGCTAACCGCCACCTTGTCAGTTGTCCATTGCTGATGGATGTATAGCCTAACATTGATAGGTTCGGTGATGATGTTCATCGGATGTGGTGCATTCGCCTCTTCATCATCGAGCGGGGTCGATCCACAGCTGCTGCAACTCAGTCTAGGCGTTCGGTTAACCAAAACCGATCAGTTCGGTTCTTCGGTTCTTCAACTATTTCGGTTACCTGAGAAGAAGGGACCGATCGGTTACTTTGAAAATATGGAACCGAGGAATTTCGGTTTCAGGTAATTCGGTTCGGTTTCAGTTCTAACCGGTGGAACCAAATTTTTTAGGAACCAAGAAACAACCCATTCAATTGTAAATTTTGGCAGCATTTTGCTTGATCCCATGGACTACAACACATATAACACTACAGCAATGCTGCATAAAACAACACTACAACCCATATATGTTATTGTTCTCTCAAATATTCAAGCATAGAGCAATATTCAAGCCTGCATTCTAGGGGCCTTTACATAGTTCGGTTATTTTAGGTCAATTCGGTTAACTGAGTGCTAGAACCAAATTAACCATAATAATTTCGGTTCCTGGGAACCTGGAACCAAACTTAGGACCGAATATTTCAGTCTCGGTTACTTCGGTTTCAGTTCTGGTTAGTTCAGTTCGGTTCTCGGTTCTCGGTTTTTTGTGCCCAGATTGAGCTACGACCCCTAAACTGTGGGCTAAAACTAGTCGGAACATGTTCTTACAGTACTACTCCAGATCCCATGGATGCCATAAGTACATTGACTTTTTCTTGAACCCTCATCAATCCATTTTTCAAATTTGTCTTTCATCTCTTTTAGAACCCTCATATACTCTGCCTCTTGTGCTGCTTTACCCCTCGAGCAGCTCTAATAAGTGGAAGATTCTTCCTCGAATGCTATTTTCCAAGGAACAAGATCAGCTTCTCTAGTGTGATCGCGGTGCTCCTTGTTTCTGAGTGCTTGGATGAGCACGTCATTCTCCCTATTACTACTGTAGGTCCCTTTCCTCACCTCATCATTTACCTCAGAGATCCTCTGGACGAGGTTGCCCATGGCTGGATTTGTGGAGCTAAAGCTTCTGTCCGGGACGTGGTGTACCCCCCTCGCCATACAAAAATATATCAATTGGGCTCCCAATTGGTAGTCTCAGGCTCAATGCCAAGGCGTTCCACCTCCTCAAGTTTCCTTTCAAATGCATCCATCTTACTTGCGTAGCCACGAGAGCCGAGTTTATGAGGATTCGTCGCTTTAAGCGATTTCTCCTTATTCTTCCTGCTCAGTTCCAAGTACTCCTCGGATTGCCTGTATTGCTTGAATTCCTGCCAGAAGTCCTTCTGCTTGGTGTACTCGCCACCATCCCAATTTGGCTCTTTATCATCGAGGATAAATTTCTTGTATACAATGTCCCCTTGAAAGTCTTAAAGCATGTCCCCATAATTTCTTTTGTTTTTTTCTTGACTTGCTCCTTGTTTATTATTATATTTTTCTTTACGCTAAACAGGACAAAAGAGGCCCAATTACATGTTGGGCACACTAGAATTTTGTATTCATCTCGACCAAAATTTGGTCCCTAGGGCACATAAGACCCTGTGGAAAAGTTTGGCACCATTCCGGATCATTTTGGGTAGGCTTAGTTCAACCTCTAATTAATCGGTGACGTCGCGCGGAAATTCAATTCAATCGGAGAAAGTACCAAACCATCTCAGAAAAATCCCAAACTTGGTGTTTCATTCACCCGTGGCATGTGCAAGCCTGAGAAAAAGTTTGAGACCAATACAACACTGGATTTTAGAGTTCTTGTTCCACAACACATGAATTACATGACAAACACAAGCTGAATTAAACTTAAACCTTGCAAATTAAACATAAACAAATACTAATTTGGGGGTGGATGCGCAACACCATACATTTGCATCCAAGCATGGTAATTGATGTCATGGATTCTATAACCACAACTATCGATGAAGGCCAATGCCCATACGATTGCACTCTCTCATGCCTCAAAAGACCGGTGACATGGTCATCCATAGATGTAACCTACTGAATGACCATTGGCCCCGTTAGTAAATCTTATGTAGAACTGACGTCCTGTAGTAGTGTGCTGACCGATGTTTCCAGTATAGTACTCCCAGTCATACCTGAGTCTCTCCGTAGCTTGGTTTAGAATGGCCGACAAGCCCAATGCAGCATAGGAAATGTCATGGAGCACCTCCTGCAAGCGGACAAAAAAAAATAAGAGATCATTATTACAATAACAATACAATAAATAACCATGACTCATGTATCAGTGACGTTGACTTTACCACATCCATTTGGTTATAGCTCACCTAGTATTCGCTTACTTGCAGAACGGGGACATCACCAGCATGCAAAGTTCTATCTTGAAGTGCGAGAAATCGGGCACTTGATAGTAAATGTGCTAACGTGCCACCAACAGTTGCGCATGGTAGAGAACTGTGTGCTTCTCCTGCTAGGCATCCTTGATCTCGTCCGCTAAATAAATTCCTGATGCCCTGATGGTAGCCTCGAAGGGATGTAGAAGCTTAGTTACACGTCCAAGGTTGACCATCATCAGCAGATGTCATGTTCTTAACGATGTCCGACACCATGAGCAAGCTAAGTGCTGCTTGCAGCCACTGTATCGGTGCTATCATCTATGACATATGCAACAATGATATTATTTGAATGAGTCCATATATTATGAAACAACACTTATTATAGAATTTAAACTACAATTATTAATTAATTAGCATCCAAAAATAAGATGTTGAAAAATATTTCAAACGATAGCTGGAATAGGGTGGTTTGGAATGGTCACATCATGATCGAATGGATCATCGCCAGGGTGGAAACCTGGTTCTTGTGGTGGAGGACGTCCGTTCATCTTACCTAATAAAATTCAAGAAATATGACTATAAATATATATTTCATTATATAAAATGTGGCAAGTAAAATATAGCAAACTAAATAAATATAGATTGATGCATATATATACATAGCTAGAATATAGAAGAGTAGAATATATATATTGCATTGTACCTAATAAAATTCAAGAAATATAAATAGAAAAATATATATTGCATTATATAAAATATGCCCCTAGAAAAATGTCACAAACTAAATAAATATAGATCGACGATGCATATATACATAGCTACAATGTGAGATAGGAGAACATATATATACCTATAATGAAATATCTAGGAGCCATAACCACGTAGAGTAAAGAGTGAGAAGTGAGTACGTGAAACAGAGAAATGAGAGTGAAGTGAGGGTGCGTGCGTGTGTATGTTCCTGGCTCCTTTTTATAGGGGGGCAGACACATCATTGCTGGTTTTAAAACAAAACCGACACTGATGATGTCCATCACTGCCGGTTTTGTAATGAAACTGACAGTGATGCATCCCTACCGCTGTCGATTTTCATAACTGACAGTGATGTGGTTGACAGCACGTACTTCTATGCATGGATGTGCATGCATGCTGCAATAAAGGTCATTACTTACAAAAAAAATAGTAATCATATGATCTTTATTTAATGCTCAAATAATGTCCAAAAATTTTGTATCAATTGCATAATTTCATATATGGGTACAAAAACACCGTTGTCCACCCAAAAAACGCTAGATAATTAATTATTAGGGCACCATATATATGTAAAATATCCATACATGCATTGCCATTTGAAGAGACAAACATCTATATATGTATATATTTCGGTTACGGAAATACAACATAAAATATCAGAAACCTTGAAATAAAATTACAAATACAATAACAAAGACATGACACTAAAATTAAATATACGATAACAAAAATATATTTTCGTCTAGATTAATGTTACAATCGAAGTGTATAAATACATTATAAGATAACCACCTCAGAAGCATTCTTTTAGAACCTAGGTAGGGTCAAATAGCCATCAGAGAATGCCAGAGATGGATGACGAGCTACGCCTTCGGGAGACAAGCGAAGAGGTTCCCGGGCACTGTTGAGCCTATGCCTCTCCGGACTGACAGTCCAGAGCACACGGGACGGTTGCCGAGCAGCGATAAATCCATGCCACTCTAGTCAGACAGTCTAGAGCACACCGAATAGGATGTCTATCAACCTCGCGGCATCCCTAAGCTTTGGTATTGCCCTATCTTCCGAAACATTCTTCTAGTACCTTTTGTGTGCACCATCCTTGCGGATGACCACGCTTATTGAAATTTGTTTATGGAGGGCTTTCTCCCATAGAGAGGCCATAGATGTATATACTAGCTAGAGAGAACAAAGTGAGAAATAAGCAGCAAGAGGGTGGCAAGACTTGGCTGTTGAGAGGCTAGCTCTTGGTCGAGGGCCATTTTATAGGGGCTAGCAGTCGTGTACGTTTTTGTTTTTGAACTAAAGCTATCAAGGTAGGTGGGAGCAATGCTCCTACTGTGGTGGTTAGCGGGAGCACTGCAGGCCCATGAGGAGCATCTTTAGATCACTATCGGTTTTAGTTAAAAAAAACCGATAGTGAAGGTGCTCATCTGTGTCGGTTTTGAGAACCGATAGTGATAGCTTGTATCACTGTCGGTTTTTAAACCGAAACCAACACTAATGGACCTTGGCATGCTACAATGCTATAGCTGGGTTGCCTGCCATCGTAGCTTTTTAAAAAATAAAAAAATTGTCCTATCATTGGGATTCGAACCTAGGTCTCGGGGTACATAGTTTAGTGGCTTAACCGCTGCGCTAGGATAGGAAGTTCAATTGGTTTTGTTTTATTTTATCTTTTATCTTGTGCGACATATTAATTAATAAAACGAAACATAAAAAAGTTTGGCCCATCTAGGGCTTGAGCACGGGTCTCAGGGTCCAGAGTGCGCGGCCTTAACCGCTGCGGTAGCATAGGGAGTTCAGTTAGATTATTTTATTTTTTTTGTTTTATCCCACGCTAACGCACTATTAATTAATAAAACGAAACACAAAAAGGTTTGGCCCGCCTGGGGCTCAAGGGCAGGTCTTAGAGTCCAGAGTGTGCGGCCTAGCTTAGTTTTATTTTTTTATTTTATCCTGTCCTAACACACTATTAATTAATAAGACAGAAAAATGTACTCAAAATTAGTTTATATTCTATTTTCTTTTATTTTGACACACTATTAAAAGTTTTGTTCAATTATTTTTATTTAGACGGGATTGGTTTTGTTTTTTCTTTTATTCGTTTATTGTTTATAAATATAGTTAGTTTATATTCTAAAATAACACAAAAATTTATGTCTTGATTATTTAATTCTCTGATAATTAATTAATGGTCTAAAATTATCAAATAATTGTGTTTGTGAACATCATCTCAATATTTGATTACATAGTCAATAATTAAATTACAGAGATGCGCACAAAATATAAATAAGATATTCAGTGTGAATTACCAATACAATGTCAGAATAATGATTACATAGTTAATAATAATCTAACTATCTTCATCTGGCGCAACAATGAGGGCCTCATCGTGATCACGCCGGATGTAAGCAGGTTCGTCACCCTCTTCAGGGATCAGTAGGGGTACGTTCGCCCCGAATGCAGGCATTTCCTGTTAGCCTCTGTAGTCTTCTTCGTCTGTCACTTCATCGACACCGACAATCTTTTTTTTTCTTTCAGGACTACTTTTAGCTTTGCTTTTGTCTTGTCCCTTGCATAGAAGATTTGCATAACATCTTCTGCAAGGACGAATGGGTCGTCTCTGTATGCGGTCTTGGTGAGATCAACGGTAGTGAACCCTTCTCTGTCGGTGGTGATTTCCTCGAGCCGGACCCCCTGGCAGTGAAAAAGAGCTGCCTTCAACCGACCATAGTCTAGCTCCCATATCTCCTCTATGAAACCATAGTACGTCGCCTACACGTTGCTGTTTTCATCATGAATATCGAAACGAAAACCACTATTTTGGTATGTGCTCTTTCCATCTTGCTTTTTTGTGTAAAATATAAATCCATTGATCTCATACCCTTGGTACTTAAGCAATGTACTCGAAGGTACCTTGGCTAAGATATCTGTCTGATTACCCAATGTTGTTCCAATCAAGCGGCATCGCAACCAGATGACAAATTTCTCCTTATATTTTTTCTCGAGCCAAGCCTGTGACATGCTCGGATACAAAGTTTGCAGTGATTGCCTATGCTCGTCAATGTATGGCATCACATCCTCTGCTTGCTGGAGAATAGCAAACTATGTCTGTCTCAAAGAAACGGGGTTGTCTATTGTGATAGATTTCTCCCCGATTGTTCCTTTGCCACCTAGTTTTCACTCGTGACGAGATTCTGAAACTCTGACCCTATTGATGTCAAGATAATATGTGTAGAACTCAATGACCTCCTCCGTTGACCATTCTTCAACCATGCCCCTTCGGGCCTAAATCTATTCCTAACATATCTCCTAAAAACTTTCATCAACCTTTCAAAAGGAAACTTCTGATGCAGGTACATTAGGTTAAGGCCTCTAATTTGGTCAACAAGATGAATGAGCAGATGCACTGAGATATCAAAGTAAGTCAGTGGAAAATGCATCTCAATCCTAATGAGAATTTTGGCTAGTCTCGCTGCAGCTGGTCCAGCATGGACACATCAATGGCCTTTTTTGAGACCGCGTTGAAGAACAAGCACAGTTTTATGATTGGGGCACCGACCTTTGGGGGAGGATGCCACGCAGGGCAATAGGGAGCAGCTGAGTCATAATGACATGACAGTCATGGGCCTTCATACAGCCATAGTTGAACTTGAGTTCCCTCATGTTCACTAGCCTCTTTGGGTTCGCGCAGTAGCCCATCGAGATTTTGAGTTCATTGAAGAAAGAAATAAGTGCACGCTTTTCTTACTTCTTCAAGGTCCATGACGCAACCAAAAGTTCAAACTGCCCATCCTCTAGCGTCATGGGATGCAGCTCCTTCCTGATTCCCAAGTGTTGCACATCTAGGCGTGTGGCTAGTGAATCCTTCGATGTCCATCCGGTGTCCATCAAGGTGTTAAGCGTGTTACCGCACATGTTTTTAGTAATGTGCATGGGATCCAGACAGTGGCGTACACTCAGCACTGGCCAGTAAGGTAGTTTCTAGAAAACTGATTTTTTTCTTCTAGTCGCTCCCATCAGGCGTGGCTACTACATTGTGCCCCTTCCTAAGGATAACCTCTAGTTTGTTGACTTCTCGAAGTATCGCATGTCCGTCTTGATATTTTGGAGGTAAGCATTTTAATAGTCCCATTAAAATCTTTTCTGTTCCTGCGGTAAGGATGATCCTTAGGTAGGAACCTATGGTGTCCTATATAAACTATCTTTGTGTTCTTTGGCAGATGTACCGCATCGGTGTTGTCCAAGCACTCGACACATCTAGTATAGCCTTTTGTCTTCTCTTCGGACAAGCTACCTCGACTTGGCAGATCGGTGATTGTAGTGATAAGTACTGCCTTGATCGTGACATGTTTCTTTTTGTACTCGTCCCAAACATCCTCCACACTCTTTTCAAACATCTCTACTAGTTCATCGATCACTGGTTCCAGAAAGACATCGATGTCATTCCTAGGTTGTCTTGGCGCTTGGATTAGTAGTGGCATCTGGATGTACGACCGTTTCATATAGAGCCAAGGCAGAAGGTTGTATACATAGAGCGTCACTGGCCAGGTGCTATGATTGCTTCTAACTTGGTCGAAAGGATTCTTCCCATCTGTGCTCAAACCAAACCAAAGGTGCCTTACCTCTCCACCGATGTTCTTATAGAACACAGTATTGACTATCCTCCAGTCCTTTGCATTGGCGGGGTGCCTCATCACTATATCTTTCTTATGCTCTTCACCATGCTAGCGCAATAGCTTGGTTGACTTTGCACATGTGATGGCCCTTCCTTGTACCATGGTGAAAGTTCTAGTTTGATTTTGGTGAATTGTTGAAACCCTAAGTGCTAACCTAGTTTATCAAAGTGATTATGAGATAGGTAGCACAACTCCATGTGATGAAGCAAATGAAGATCATGACATGATGATGATGATGGCATGGTGATGATCAAATGCTTGGACTTGAAAAAGAAGAAAGGAAAACAAAAGGCTCAAGGCAAAGGTGAAATTGATAGGGGCTTTTCGGTTTAGTGATCGAGACACTTAGAGAGTGTGATCACATTTAGGATTGATAGCCGTACTATTAAGATGGGTGAAACTCGTATCGAAATGCGGTTATTAAGTGGAGTGCTAACACCGTTGAAAACATCTGTGAAAAATATGCTAACACATGTGCACAAGGTAATACACTTGGTGGTTGGCACATTTGAGCAAGGCTGGAGAAGTTGGTGAAATAACGGAGGCAAAAGGAGGTCACTGTAAGTGACCGGACGCTAGCCTCAACTAGACCAGCGTGTCCGGTCAGTGGAAGTAGTGAAGGCACTGGTGTCGGTCTTTGACTGGACGCTGGGTCACTTCGTGACCGGACACATGGTGATTGCGTCCGATCCCATTGACGTGGCAGCGTAGAAAAGAGGAGAATGACTAGATGCTGATGCTGCGTTCGATCATGACCAATCAGACACGTCCGGTTGCAGTTGAGCAGCTCTAGAAGATCTCTGGACTTGACCAGATGCTGCCCCTCCTACGTCTAGTCATGATCGAACTGACGCGTCCGGTCATCATTTGGCTCTCTCAGGAACTCTCTAGAAACGACCGGACTCGGTAGAGGTGCATCTAGTTTTGGAACTATGCTGCGTCCGGTCATCACTTAACTATTGAGATTGGACACTCAGCATTTGAAGAAAGGGATGATGTGGCAACCATCCGTTGACTAGGCGCTGGCAGTCTGTGTCCGGTCGATCTGACCAGAGCGTCCAGTCGACCTGATTTTTAGTGGACTGAGGAGCCAACAGCTCTATTTCGTGAGGGCTTCTATTTAAGCCCCATGGCCGGGTCAAGCTCATTCTCTTGGCTATTTGCATTGACATAGCAACCTTGTGAGCTTAGCCAAAGCTCTCCTACTCATCTCCATCATTAATTAATCATCTTTGTGAGATTGGGAGAGAATCAAAGTGCATTTCTTGAGTGTTTGTATCTAGTGGCACTTGGTGTTTGTGTTTCGCTATGAGATTCACTTATTACTCTTGGTGGTTGCTGCCACCTAGATGGCTTAGAGCAGTGAGGATCGTCCAGCGAAATTTGGTGATTGTCTCCAGCTCTGATCGTGCCAAAAGGTACTCTAGTAAATTGCTCGTGGCTTGTGTGATCTTCATCTTGGGTTGATTGTGTGACACCCTATTGAGGGTTTGGCGTGTGATGCCAATTAGCACGTGAACATCAAAGTGAGTGAATCGCCACAACGGGGACTAGCTTGCCGACAAGCAAGTGAACCTCAGAAGAAAAATCATTGTGTCTTAATTGTATCCTTAGTATTCATTGATATTCACTCATTGGCCACTTGCCATGGCGGTATACCTCTACCACTTTTGTGTATTTTATTATACATTCACTTGGATAGAGCTAGTGGTAGTTAAGACTAGATAGTGTAAAATTCAATTGTAATACTCTCACTAGGTTGATCTCCTAGGTGTATATTAGTGACTTAGCTTTGTTGTGATATACATAGAAAATAGAATTGGGTAGGTGGCTTGCAACCCCAAGTATAGTGCTAGCGCAAAATTCGCTTTGCCATCTTATTGACAAATTATTTGTCTTAGTGTTGTAGAAATGTTTAATAGGCTATTCACCCTTCTCTAGCCATTAGGACCTTTCAAGTGGTATCAGAGCCGAGGTCACCGTGATTTGAGACTTAACAACCTTCGGTGTAAAAATGGTTCAAATCAACATCACAAAGAAGCCACCCCAATTTGATGGCACAAACTATCTATATTGGAAGTTAAAGATAACCACACATATCAAGTCAATCAATACAAGGGTGTGGAAGGTGGTAGAAACCAAAATTGAGATTGTCAATTTGGAGAATCCCATGACGGCCGAAGAAGTGCTTCTCCAAAACAATGACATTACTCTAAGTGTCATTCATGACGCAATTAATGAGAGAACATTTGAGCAAATCAAGAACATTGAGATGGTTCATGAGGCTTGAAAGAAGTTGGAAGAATCATTCGAGGGCACCAAGGCAATGAAGAGTGCAAAGGTATACATTCTCAAGGAGAAATTTGCTAGTTTCAAGATGAAGTAAGGTGAGAGTGTGCCAGACATGTTCCATCGGATGAAAGTGCTTATCAATGATCTCAAAGCACTTGGTAAGAAGGTGGAGGACAAGGACTTCTCTAATAAGTTCTTGAAATGCTTACCCTCAAGATTTGGCATGTTGGTCACCTTGCTTGTGAGGATCGGTTTGGACTCAATGACACCAAACCAAATCTTGGGAGATATCATGACCGATGATGCTTATAGAGATGATGATGAGAAGAAAGAAAAGAGGGAGAAGAAGGATGACAAGAAGAAGAGTGTGGCATTCAAGGCCACATCATCCAAGGGCAAAGCAAAGCAAGAATCATCAAGTGAAGATGAAGACTTGAGCTTTAATGAGATGGATGATGAGAAGATGGCTCTCTTTGTCGAGAGAGCTGGCAAGTTCATGATGAAAAAGGGATACTGTGCTAGAAGAAAGAAGTCATCATCCAAGAACAAGGAAGAGTCAAGAAGGTGCTTCAATTGCGGAAGCAAAGATCATCTTGTTGCTCAATGCCCACACAATAGTGACAATGATGATGACAAGAAGAACAAGAAGGACAAGAAGGAAAAGAAAGTGAAGAAGGACAAGATGATCTTCAAGAAGAAGGGTGGTTCATATGTGGTCACTTGGGATAGTGATACTTTCTTAAGTGATGATGACAAGACCACCAAGAAGAAGACACTTGCAAGCATTGCTATCAATGAGAAGCCTTCTCTCTTTGACACTCCATCATGCTTCATGGCTAAGGCCGTTAAGGTACAAACTTGTGATGATGGAAGTGATGAGGAACATGATAATAAAAATGAAAATGAAAGTGATAGTGATGATGATCAACCAACTAAGGATGAACTACTTGACATGCTAGATAATGCTAAAGAACACTTTGACATTAAGAGAAGGGAATGCAAAAGCTTGCATAAGGAAATAAAAGCCCTTAAGCAAGCCCTTGATGAGCTCAAAGGATCTCATGAGAGGCTAGAGAAAGCCCATGAGAAGCTTGGCAAGGCTCACAAGAAGCTTGAAAAGGCTCATTCCTCTTTGCTTAATGAAGAAAATGAGAAGAAGCATGTTGAGACATGTGGTTTAGGCTTAACTTGTGATATAATTGATGAATCATTCTATAAGTCTATCATTGTTGCTCCTACTAACCCTTCTTGTAGCACTTCTATTTTCACCTCATCTAGTAGTAAAGGTTTTACTTGTGATGTCTCACTAATGGTTGAGAATGAGACCCTCAAGAAGGAGGTCAATAAGCTCACTCACACCTTGGCTAAGGCCTATGGTGGTGAGGACCGCTTGCTTATGTGCTTGGGTAGCTAAAGAGCTTCTCTCTACAAAGAGGGATTGGGTTGTACCCTCAAGAAAGGCAAGGCAGCCTTTGCTCCTCACAAGACTAGTTTTATGAAAAACAATGGTCGGCTTTGCACTAGTTACAAGCAAGTTGGTCATAAGGAGCATGAGTGCAAGAACAAGAGCAAAAATGCTAATGTATCCTCAATTAAGATAAATTCTTTCTATGTGCTTACTAAGGGTACAAATGGTGTGAAGGCTAAGTTCATTGGTGCACCTTGGATGGGCTCAAAGAAGAAATCCATTTGGGTACCAAAGAGCTTAATGATTAACCTTTAAGGACCCAAACAAGTTTGGGTACCTAAAAAGAATTGATCTTCTTTTGTAGGTGAATTACAAAGCTGGAGGAAGGCATTGGGTTCTTGATAGTGGGTGCACTCAATACATGATCGGTGATGTAAGAATGTTCAACTCAATGAATACCAATGGCAATGATGGTTATGATAGTATCACATTTGGTGACAACGGTAAAGGCAAGGTCAAAGGGCTTGGTAAGTTTGCAATATCCAATGACATGAGCATATCCAATGTGTTGCTAGTAGAGAGCTTGAACTTCAATTTGCTATCCGTGGCTCAATTATGTGATCTTGCATTCAAATACATATTTGGGGTAGATGATGTAGAGATCATAAGTGTAGATGGCTCTAACTTGATCTTCAATGGCTTTAGATATGAGAATCTATACTTGGGTTGATTTCAATGCTAGTGAAGCTAAATTATCTACATGTTTATTCACTAAGTCTAGCATGGGTTGGTTATGGCATAGAAGGCTTGGTCATGTTAGAATGAAACAATTGAATAAATTGGTTAAGCATGACTTGGTTAAAGGATTGAAAGATGTAGTGTTTGATAAAGATAAGCTTCATAGCTCTTGTTAAGCCGGAAAACAAATTGGAAACACCCATCCTAAGAAAAGTATGATGAGCACTAGTAACGTATTTGAGTTATTGCACATGAATTTATTTGGGCCAACACAATACACTAGCATCGGTGGAAACAAATATGGCATTGTGATAGTGGATGATTATACTAGATACACTTGGGTATTCTTTCTAGTGGACAAAAGTGATGTGTTTACAATATTCAAATCATTTGTCAAAGGCATTCACAATGAGTTTGAAACAACCATCAAGAGAGTTAGAAGTGACAATGGTAGTGAGTTCAAGAACACTAGAATTGATGAGTTGTGTGATCAATTTGGAATTAGACATCAATTCTCATCCAAGTACACTCCACAATCAAATGGCCTTGTTGAGAGGAAGAATAAAACACTCATTGATATGGCAAGGTCTATGCTTAGTGAGTACAATATGAGTCAATCTTTTTGGGCCGAAGCTATCAACACTGCATGTTATTGTAGCAACCGCCTCCATTGTCACCCATTAAAAGAGAGGACACCATATGAGCTCTTGAATGGTAAAAAGCCCAACATTTCATATTTTTGGGTCTTTGGTTACAAATGCTATATCTTGAAGAAAGACACTAGATTGGGCAAGTTTGACAAGAAATATGATGATGGATTCCTACTTGGATACTCAACTACTAGCAAAGCATATAGAGTTTGGAATTTGGATAGTGGTACTCTTGAGTAATTCATGATGTTGAATTTGATGAAACCAAGGGTTTCCAAGATGAGAATGAGAACTTGGAAGATGTTAGAGGCATTCAACTTTCAAATGCCATAAGGAACATGGATGTTGGTGAATTGAGGCCTAGGCAAGTGAATGATGATGAAGATTATCAAGTGCAAGTGCACTCTAACTTAAATGTGCAAGATGATACAAATCAAACTAGTACAAGTGGCTCTCATAATAATAAATAAGATCAAGTGGCTAGTGCATCATCTCAGCCCAATGATCAAGCAAGTTCAAGCAATCAAGTTTTAATCCTCCAACCAACCAATATTGCAAGGGATCATCTATTGGACACTATCATTGGTGATATTTCAAGAGATGTGCAAACTAGATCAAGATTGGCTTTATTTTGTGAGCATTTCTCATTTGTGTCATCCATTGAACCAAAGAAAATAGATGAACCATTGAAGGATGTTGATTGGGTGAATACTATGCATGAAGAGTTCAATAATTTCACAAGAAATTAAGTATGGGAATTAGTAAAGAGACCAAAGGGACACAATGTGATTGGAACCAAATGGGTCTTTAGAAACAAGTGAGTCAAGATGGGATAGTAGTAAGGAACAAAGCAAAATTGGTAGCACAAGGATATACATAAGTTGAAGGTATTGACTTTAGTGAAACATATGCCCTAGTTGCTAGATTGAAAGCAATTAGAATCTTGCTAGCCTATGCTTGTGTCCACAACATCAAACTCTATCAAATGGATATCAAGAGTGCATCTAGTCATTTTTCACATTTAATAGTCTCATTCTTGAAAATCAAATGATTTTGATGTTTGTATGGTACCACTTTTGCTTCCATGCTTATTTTAGTCTAGTGGTGGCATATGACAAGTTTGTGGGCTTATAAACCTAGTGTTTGATCTAGAAAATGAGCTCTAAGTGTTTAACTCAACATGGTACAAGATAACCCTTATTTGGAGGTGTGAAGAAGCTTGTCCTTGGATCAAACGAAGTTAAATATCTTTGGCAAATGATCTAGATTGGACCATATTTGAGAAAATGATCATCACCCCATTGATTGACATTGATAATCTTAATCTATCTATCATTTAATCCTTTGTGGTCATTGATGATAAAGGGGGAGAAAAACAAAGATATAAGTGATAGGCATAGAGGGAGAAATAGTGTACAAACATGGTGAAAAAACAAGGGGGAGAGATGGATATGGAGAGATATGGATCAATTAAAATTTTGAGCACACAAGTACGGGGAGCAAGCTCATAAACTTGGTGGATGCATTTGAATGTGCATTTCATATGTTTGATTGTATGGCACAAGTTTTAACTTTCGATATCCATGCTTGTGTGGTGTATGTTAGTTGTAGGTTTGAATGATGAAATGAAAAACTAGCTTGCATAGATTAAGTAACTAGACTCATGCTCACATTATGAAAACTAGACCCTCATTTCATTGATCTCATGGGGTATTCTAGTTTTTGTGTATGACTAGTTACGAATGATGCTAAGGATGGTATATTGGTGCACTCCGATTGGTATCACGCTTCAAATGTTCATCTTGTATACCTTAGCATCATTTGGTAGACATTGTCTCCTATATTTTCTATCTAAGCATATGTGCAAGCTACCATCTAAACTCATAGCACATATGTAGGGGGAGTAATTGCTACCATTTGGGATTTATGAAACTTGTCCATATCCTTTTACACAAGGTAAATATGCTTGGGCACGCAACATGGATTCAATTAAATTTCAGTTCATATCTTTGTGTAAGGGTTGTCATCAATTACAAAAAAGGGGGAGATTGAAATCTCTAGTTTTGTTTTGGTGAATTGATGAAACCCTAAGTGCTACCTAGTTTATCAAAGTGATTATGAGATAGGTAGCACAACTCCAAGTGATGAAGCAAGATGATGATGATGGCATGGTGATGATCAAATGCTTGGACCTAGAAAAGAAGAAAGGAAAACAAAAAGCTCAGGCAAAGGTGAAATTGATAGGAGCTTTTCGGTTTAGTGATCGAGACACTTAGAGGGTGTGATCACATTTAGGATTGATAGCCATACTATTAAGACGGGTGAAACTCGTATCGAAATGCGGTTATCAAAGTGCAACTAGATGGTCTAACTCATTGCATATGCATTTAGGATCTAGTGGAGTGCTAACACCCTTGAAAACATTTGTGAAAATATGCAAACATATGTGCACAAGGTGATACACTTGGTGGTTGGCACATTTGAGCAAGGGTGGAGAAGTTGGTGAAATGACAGAGGCAAAAGTAGGTCACTGTAAGTGATCGGACACTGGCCTCAACTGGACCGACGCGTCTGGTCAGTGGAAGCAATGAAGGCACTAGCGTCGGTCTTCGATTAGACGCTGGTCACTTCATGACCGGACGCGTGGTGGGTGTGTCCGGTCCCGTTGACGTGGCAACGCATAACAGAGGAGAATGACTGGATGCTGATGCTGCTTCCGATCGTGACCAACTGGACACGTCCGATCGTAGTTGAGCAGCTTTAGGAGATCTCTGGACTCGACCAGACGCTGCTCCTCCTGTGTCCGGTCATGATCGAACTAACGTGTTCGGTCGTCATTTGGCTCTCTTGGGTACTCTCTGGAAATGACCGGACTCGACAGAGGTGCATCCGGTCTTGGCACTATGCTATGTCCGGTCATCACTTAATCGTTGAGATCGGGCGCTCAACATTTAAAGAGAGGGATGACCTGGCAGCCATCCAATGATCAGACGCTGGCAGGGTGCGTCCGGTCGATCTAACAGGAGCGTCCAGTCGACTCAATTTTTAGTGGACTGAGGAGCCAATGGCTCTATTTCGTGAGGGCTTCTATTTAAGCCCCAAGGCTGGCTCAAGCTCATTCTCTTGGCTATTTGCATTGACTTAGCAACCTTGTGAGATTAGCCAAAGCCTTCCCACTCATCTCCATCATTGATTAATCATCTTTGTGAGATTGGGAGAGAATCCAAGTGCATTGTTTGAGTGTTTGCATCTAGTGGCACTTGATGTTCGTGTTTTGCTGTGGGATTCGCTTGTTACTCTTGGTGGTTGCCACCACCTAGATGGCTTGGAGCAACGAGGATCATCGAGTGGAGGTTAGTGATTGTCTTCGACTCCGATCGTGGTGATTGTGAGGGTTTCTTGACCTTTCCCCGGCGAAGAGCCAAAATGTACTCTAGTAAATTGCTCATGGCTTGTGTGATCCTCATCTTGTGTTGGTAATGCGGCACCCTATTGAGGGTTTGGTGTGTGATGCCAATTAGCGTGTGAACCTCTAAGTGAGTGAATCGCCACAACGAGGACTAGTTTGTCGGTAAGAAACTGAACCTTGGAAGAAAAATCATTTTGTCTTGATTGTATCCTTGGTATTTATTGGTATTCACTCATTGGTCACTTGCCATGGCGGTATACCCCTCTACCACTCTCGTGTATTTCATTATACATTCACTTGGATAGAGCTAGTGGTTGTTAAGACTAGATAGTGTATCATTCAATTGTAATACTCTCACTAGGTTGATCACCTAGGTGTATATTAGTGACATAGCTTTGTTGTGATATACTAGAGATCATAGAAATAGAATTGGGTAGGTGGCTTGCTGATGAGGACATGATCTCCATACATATGACCATGCTTGGAGAACCATATGGAGACCAAGGAGATCAGCTAGGGTGTCCTAACCAAGAAGGAGGCCCGAAGCTCATCCGGTTCGAGTCACCAAGGTGGAGGCCCAAATCAAGTTCGAGTCCATCTTGGGTTCTAGGACCAGTCTGTCATAAAACTCATCACACGAGCGCGTCCAAGCTCCATTTTCAATGATCCACATATGGATGGAAACATAATTAGATAAGGAATCCAATGCAAGTGGTCTGACATCAAAAGCCCTTCGAAATCAACAGGAATCATCAAAACAAGTCAACGTCCAGAATCTGCCATGGTGCTGTGACACCGTCTTTTGGTCCGTTGGACCGTGTATCGTGTTTGGGCCCATTAGGGGGGCGCGTCTAGGGGGGTGATGTCCGGGGCTCTATAATTAGCAGTCATCGCTCTCCTTAGGGTTTGGGTTTTGTTTAGTTCTTGATTTTCTTGTGAAACAGACATTGTTTTGCTGCAACTATACCACCAAGGCTGCTTGCTGTGAACCAGGGCCTTAGTTCTTGATTTTGTTCGCCTGTGGCGATTAGTCCTTTCAAATAAAGACTTGAACTCCTTCTCATTATCATAAGCCTCATATTTATTTGCAATTTCATAATTGCGTTTATCCCGTTCTTGCTTGTGTTCTCGATTCGCTTGCAGGAAAGCCTTCTCGACGAGGTCAATCGCGTTCGCGTGGTTGATAACCAACGGAGCAGTGGTGTAATGGTTGCGGGGTCCAAATCAATCTTGGTTCAAAGCCTAGATTGTGAACGTCGAGTCTCCACCAATCGACGCTATCATACCTTTCGGAAGATCAGGCCTAGTCTACATCAAGTGGTATCAGAGACCTCGTTGCCCATTAGGTATAACTTTGCTTTTCCCTTTAGATTGTCACTGTTTTTGCATTACCTATAGTCCACAAAAAGCAAAAAAAATAGTCATCGCCACATATTCCCTGTCCTACAGCCTCGTTGTGCCGTGTAATTTCGTCTATGTTTTGCGTTGTTGAGTTTGTGTCCTAGGGCAAGTTCTGGTTGCTGGTTTTATATCATTGTTTAGTTCAGTTTGTGTCTTTCTCTTTGTTTTTCATCATAATCCATGAACATCTTTAAGTCTTGCTGTGTTTCCTTTGTATCCATCAAACCCTAGTCCACGCCATCTAATTTGTTACACCTATCTTCACTGTTTGCATCTATCCATAGCCGCCGCAACAACTTTTGCGGGAATTGTTCTCATTTTGTCCTCTAATTCGGAGTCAGTTCTTAAAACTGGTCTAGTTTTCGCATACAAACTCGTATTTCGACGTTCCATATATTAAAATCGATCAGAATTTTTTTTGGATCCATCCATCCCCTGCTTCACCGGGTTTGGAAAATTTTATTTTAGCCAAAAACTAGTCACAAGATCCTCTTTTCGTGGTCACAAGCTTTTTGTCAATTTTAAGCACGTCTTCTGAATTTTCCCCAGGCCACGCCTTTCACTTGTTTATGCTCATATTTTCTATGGTTACTTCTTTTGTGCTCGTAAGTGAAGAAAAAATATCAAAAAAATAAAAAGAAAAAGTTAAAGAATCCCAAAAAACATCGATAGCTCAAAAATAGAGAAAAGAGGGGCAAATGTGGAACAATATCTAGAGGAGCACATAGAGAGCGCCATTTGAGCTGTGTTTGCGTGTGCTGATTTCTGTCTTGTTCCTAATCATATTTGTGTTGTTCACATCTCTTGATACATCTGGTACTTGGAACGTGAATAGGCCAGTAACTAAGACAAGTACCCAGGATACTTATTCAGCTTTGCTATTCAGTTGCAAATATTGCTATTCCTTGCTACTATATTGTGCCTATCTAAGCTCCACTTTCTTCTAACCAAGTACAGGTTCGCCTTGCAACTGTTACACTCAAGCTACAATGATATCACAGTCACCGACCGATTGCACCGCCTATTGCTTTGGTAAGAACACTTGCAAGACCGTGGTAAGACGATTAAGAGTGTGCGACTTTACTCTTTGACCACATCCTATAGTAGCTGATAGGAAAATACATACTTATGTGTTTTCTTGTTTGATGCTAGCAATGACAGGTTACAACACATACCGATATGAGACATCAATGATGCATGAGCCACGCACTATTGCTGCTACACCTCCTCCCGTAGGTCAATCTATTCTTTCTTCCCCGCCTACTTATGATAGTATTGGTGCTGATGAGTACATTGAGTGGGAAACTAAAATAGATAATATTTTTGCACAAAGTTATATGTGTGAATGGAGGAAAATAAAAAATGTAACTAGTGTTTTGAGACAATCTACATCAATTTGGTGGGAGTCTTTAAGTTTTTCAGATAAACCTCACACATGGAATGATATGAAAGATCTTATGAGAGAAAATTTTGTTAATCCATCTCTTGTAATTAATTCAAATGATGAGGTGCATCAACTAGATCAATCTCTTGTTATTCCTCCTGCTATCCCTAACCTTTTACAGGACAATGTACAAAAGAGCGAGGATGACGTGACCGAAAATGAGATGCTCACAGCCTCATGTGAAAATTCAGAACCATCAACTATTACTCCAGCAGAACATGAGGGCAAAGGTAATGTCCACGATGCTAAACTCACGGAAGGTAAGAGTTCTCTTGATGTGCTGAATTTTTCCACCAATCATGCTATGATAGAGCAAATTTTAGTGGAGCATTCGCTTGATTTACATTTATCACAAGATGATTTGCTTGATGTTTCTTGTGACGAAGATGACTTGCATGATGATATTTATGTTATACCCATGCAATCATTGAAGAATGATGATGCTCTATGTGTGTTGAAATCTAGCACTTGTGCTAAAAATAGGCTTGTTATTCATAATGCTAGTGAAGTTGATGAGCTGAAATTGTTGTCTTCTTTAAATACTTTGGGTTAGATTGAATTTAATGTTCTGTGTAATCTTAGTTCTTTAGAGGAGAAACTTTATTCATATGCTGATTTGCCATGGTTCTCTAGACATACATATCATGTTTTTGGTAAATATAACAACCAAGGGCAATATTTGATACAACGAGTTTACATTTGTACAAATCCGAATTCTCCTTTTGTTGTGTAAAGTAATGATCAACTAGAGGATAGTAAAATCAACATTATTGTTATGCCATATTCCTCTAGTTTTGCTTTTCAAACACAAGTGAAATCTAAAGAAAGGGAGCATATATTTTTTGTTAGTACTAATCTTTTGCAGGATAGTATTGGCAAAGATCGTGTGTATTTCAATCGAGCAGACTACATGTCTGTAGGACAAGACATGCTACAAACCTAGACATGCGGTCATATTCTTTCTCACAACATTGTCCATTCCCATTATTTTGGAAACCTCGTCTGTCCTCATGTTGTGCAGGATCGACTTCAAACAAAATCGACGCCGAGGATGACTTTTTATCAAGAAAGGGAGGATGATGAGGACATGACCTCCATACATATGACCATGCTTGGAGAACCATACGGAGACCAAGGAGATCAGCTAGGGTGTCCTAACCGAGAAGGAGGCCCGAAGCTCATCCGGTTCGAGTCACCAAGGTGGAGGCCCAAATCAAGTTTGAGTCCATCTTGGGTTCCAGGACCAGTCTGTCATAAAACTCATCACACAGGCGTGTTCGAGCTTCATTTTTGATGATCCACATATGGATGGAAACATAATTAGATAAGGAAGTCAATGCAAGTGGTCTCATGTCAAAAGCCCTTCGAAATCAACAGAAATCATCGAAACAAGTCAGCGTCCAGAATCTGTCAGGGTGCTGTGACACCGTCTTTTGGTCCATTGGACCGTGTATCGTGTTTGGGCCCATTAGGGGGCGCATCCAGGGGGTGACGTCCAGGGCTCTATAATTAGCAGTTATTGCTCTCCTTAGGGTTTGGGTTTTGTTTAGTTCTTGATTTTCTTGTGAAACATACATCGTTTTGCTGCAACAGTGCTGCCAAGGCTGCTTGCTGTGAACCAAGGCCCCAGTTCTTGATCTTGTTCGCCTATGGCGATTAGTCCTTTCGAATAAAGACTTGAACTCCTCATTATCATAAGCCTCATATTTATTTGCAATTTCAGAATTGCGTTCATCCCGTTCTCGCTTGTGTTCTCGATTCGCTTGCAGGAAAGCCTTCTCAGCGAGGTCAATCGCGTTCGCGTGGTTGATAACCAACGGAGCAGTGGTGTAACGGTTGCGGGGTCCAAATCAATCTTGGTTCGAAGCCTAGATCGTGAACGTTGAGTCTCCACCAATCGACGCTATCCTACCTTTCAGAAGATCGGGCCTAGTCTATATCACTTGCAACCCCAAGTATAGTGCTAGCGTAAAATTCACTTCGCCATATTATTGACTAATCATTTGTCTTAGTATTGTTGTAGAAATTTTTAATAGGCTATTCACCCACCCTCTAGCCATTAGGACCTTTCACATGGAACTTTGCCCTTGGGGCACGCATCCAAGTCTTTGTATTCATCTCCACGGTATAATATACAGTCATTGGAACATGCGTGGATTTTTTCAACCTCAAGGCCGATGGGGCAGATCATTTGCTTGGCTAGGTATGTCTTTTCTAGCAACTCATTTTTTAGGAGCATTTTCCTTATTATACCTAACAACTGATCGAAGCCTTTATAGCTCAATCTGTTTGTCGATTTGAATTCTAACAGCATGATGTCGGCGTCCAAATTGCTCATTGAACAATTCTTATACAATGGTGTTTTGCCATCTTGTCTTATTTTCTCTAGCTTTCTCTGTTGTCTTTCACTAAGACATCCGGTCTCTACGTTATGTAGCTGCTGAGAAATGCCATTGTTATCCTATATGTCGTTAGCTAGCGTGTTCCTAAACACATCATTAACTGTGGCTATAGATTTCGTGTTGACACCGGGTTCCTCGTCAACATCGTGGATGGCTACGTCAGGCATGGCGACATCATCATCGTTTCCCTATGGAACATTCACACCAACCTCATCATGCATAGTCCATATCGTATAGTTTGGCATGAACCCCCTGGTAATCAAGTGCATTCGTATAGACTCAATTTGAGCTCATTTTCTTTGATTAATGCAATCTTTGCATCCCATTCCAAGCATGTGCTTTGGCATCGGTGAGAAACTTGTCGACGCCAACCATGTATCTTCACAACAAAATATTGAGACAGTAATTATAGAAAAATTAATGACAAGTGGAGCTTCATGAACAACAATTGTTGCTCGAAACCACAATTTATTCTACACTTATTTAATTTAGTCACCCTATTTTTGGAAAACATTATTGTACACTAATTATTGGAATATTGAAATTGGTAGCCTCAGCCATATAAATTGAAAATAGTAGCACCATTAAAAAACAATTATTTCACAATAATAAAGAACAATTATTCTACTCAATGCTACATAAAAATGGAGACACTAATTAAAAAACACTAAAATTGGAGATATGATCATGAACAACAATGTAGCTCCAAAGAATGTGTTGGTAGGTGTGGGGGGCATGACCCTAGATACCCACAGCAGACCACATGGGCTACGCCCCAGGGGCAGCCCAACCCACAAGACGAAGCCTTGCGGGGCACAACATTGCTCGGCGCCTCCCACAAGACATCGGGAAGATATCCTGAAGATACTACGAGATCTGTTTAGATACGTATGATCCCATGATTCCTATAATCTGTTATTACTTTCCGGTTATCTCTCAGATCTAACCGACTTGTTCAGCGCCGACCACCCTCCGATCCAGATCTATCGGAGGCTGCTTGGGAAACCCCAGGGATTACCGCCCTACCCTTTGGGCTCACCAACGTCGCCGTCACCTACCAAGACGCCCTAAGGGCCAAATTCGTTGCCCGCTCCATCACCGACCAGATGTTCTATCTACAGCTAAGTCACACTTTAATATTTTTCTAAATATTCTCCAATCTTCGTATATCGCCATAATGTTTCTCCGAGCTGTTTTCTCCATGTTTGCACTCCAAACGATTTTTCTTTCATGTATACCATCTTAAAGATGACATACAGCTAAGTCTAAGGCAAATCCCCAAACAGTCATGTTGACGCTCGGATGTCCCCAGAGACAGCCCTGTCTCCAGCTCCTCCCTACACGTGCACGAGCGTCTGCTCTCTGCATTATGGGTGGTCGGCAGCAGCTCCTTAGCGACACTTTGTTCTTCCTACACACACACGGGCTCCGCGCTTCGCATTATGGTTAACGGGCTAGCTAGGGCTGGAGACTTAGCTACACACTACCTGGTCGGGCGGCTGATATTAAATATAAATACATCTTCACACCAACTGATCGTCGAGCTGCATATGCTATTTTATCACCATTGCTGATTTTTCTCTAGAGTTCATATATTTTTGCATCATGTACTACCCGTTCTACATATTTGTATTGTAGGATCATCGCCCAGGTGATCGGACCACCTGGTGCTCGGACTCCTCCACCGATCAACTGGTCAGACTGCTAGGTTCATGGACTTTGTCACCGACCAGTCGATTGGACTGTTTGTCGGTCGCTTCTACTCAATGCTCAATTCGCTACTGACCAGTTGACTAGACTGTTTGTTGCTCGTGCTTCATCATCAGCTACGCCGGGGACTCCTCGGTGCTCGAACATCATCAACTATGCCAGAAACTCCTCGGTGCTCAGACATCACTAGCTACGCGCAGGGACTCCTCGGTGCTCGGACATCGCCAGCTACACATGGGGATTCCTTGGTGCTCGGACATCGCCAGCTACGCGTGGGGACTCCTCGGTGCTTGAACATCACCAGCTATGCCGAGGACTCCTCGATGCTTGGACATCGCCAGCCACGCCAGGGACTCCTCGGTGCTCAGACATCGCTAGCTACGCCGAGGACTCCTTGGTGCTCGGACATCGCCAGCTATGCCGGGGACTCCTCGGTGCTCGGACATCGCCAGCTAAGTTGAGGACTCCCTTGGTGGTCGGGTCTTGCTACGTCTCATCGGTGTGCTATCAAGCTGCTCCATGCTGTTCGGATTAGTGTGCTGATTTTGGGCAGCACGTCTAGGGTCTTGATACGCACATGTCAGATGATGTCGGCAAGCTTTTCAGACTCCTGTTTCTGACCCTGGCACCATATGACCGCGTCACCTACTGTCAGGCTCGGGGACTAAGTGGGCACACTTCACCTTACGGTGAATGTGCTTTTATCATCTCAAGGCTACGCCCAGGGATTGGCTACCTACTTGGTTGGTCTTCTACTTTTCTTCTACTTTGGACCCTAGCACCACGTGACTACGTCACCTACTATTAGGATCGGGGACTAAGTGGGCATACTTCACCTCACGGTGAGTGTGCTTGCTTTAATCTGGAAAACTCCGCGCCTCTTGAAGCTAAAGACGACTTCTCCCTTTCTCATGGTCGGACTCTAAGTGGGCACACTTGGTCCGTTGCGAGGAAATTTTCGATTCTGACCTTGAGCTCCTTACATCCTTATGGCAAGCCGTACTTGGGTCACGCTGCTCGGCAACGGTTCACGCTGCTCGGTGACGGCTCACAACTGCTCGGCGATAGTTCACGCTGCTCGGTGATGGTGGTCGGACCATGAGTTTGACTGCTTGGCTTTGTTCGCAACTGCTCGGACAGGCTCAAGACAGCGTTGCACAATGGATATAAGGCGCTCAAGAACTAGCTATGGGGGGTATGACCCCGAATACCCACGGCAGACCACATGGGCTATGTTTCTTGGGGCGGCCCAGCCCATAAGACGAAGCCTTACGGGGCACGACACTGCTCGGTGCCTCCTGTAAGACACCGAGAAGATATCCTGAAGATACTATGAGATCTGTTAGGATACGTATGATCCCATGATTCCTGTAATCTGTTATTACTTTCCGGTTATCTCTCATATCTAACCGACTTGTAACCCTACCCCTTAGACTATATAAGGCGAGCAGGGACCCCCTCCAACCTCAAGCAATATCATACGATAGCCAATACAAACCAACAGACCATAGGAGTAGGGTATTTCGTCATACTGACGGCATGAACCTGTCTAACTTGTGTGTCTCTGTTGCCTTCTTGTTTTTGATTACACGCCTCTCTGTCGATCAATCTACCTTCATGGGATACCCCTTGGAGGACTACCGACGATATTATGTCGATAGTAGGTGGCACATGGATTAATTTGCTCACCAAAATTGTAAAAGAATCTACTCTACTCATATCAAAAACTAATTATAGCATCAAATACTAACAATGATCTTGACCACCATGTAAATAGCTAGTGTTGATACAAAAATGTGGTAATGTGATCAACACACAGCAAGCCAGAAGATCTGAATGGAATGAGACCAGAGATCTGCTTGGCTTCAACACAGAAATAGTCGATTCTGAAAACCCAACGACGTGCTAGTCAATTTAACCTGTAATTGACAAGGAGAGAAAATCTTATTAGTAATTTAAGATGGGACATGTCGGTGTTTCACCAAACAGTTCCAATTAAGATGATATGATGCCGATCTATCTCTATCTTAATCGGGTAATTTTGTTATAATTAATAAAACAATAATTATAACAAGGTCGATAACTAGTGAATCAGCCAAAAACAGCAAGGAAATCCTACTAATCTTAGCAGATTCGATAATTGGTGATATTGTATTAAACAACAAGTTATTTAACACAATATCGAAAACTTTAATCTATATTATGATTCGTAAGAGATCAATCAGCTAATGTAGCCTTACAAACGACGATACAGATCGATAACTAACTTATATTATGGCTCATAAAAGATTAGTTAGCTGATGCAGCTTTACTAGCACAATACAAGTTGTGACGGTACTCACAATCAAGTTGGAGATCGATCAGTCGATGCATCCCTATTTGTTGAAGAACTCGCCGAGATCTACAATACTCCTACTCCTAATGCAATGGCGAAAGCTGAAAAGATTGTATTGATTGTGTGTTCATCCTTTTTATAATAACCAGGGTTTACTATTTATACGCGGAACATAAACATGAATCCTACCCAAATACGACTCATTATAATTCTTGGAATAAAAGAAAACTCCCTAATTTAATAATAACTTAGACCCTAATTTTCCTTATTTGTAGAGTCCAACACATCTTTCTAGCGCCATCTAAACATAGCCTATTGACACCATCTGCTGACATCATCCATTTTATAGCCGATTCTGACATCACTTCTAAATCAGCTGATATCGATTCACATCTAATCGATTCCTGGATGACACAATCCTAGAAGCTTCAAGTGGCCCTTGGTGGTTAATACAATTATGACTGAATCTGTACATGCATAGAATTGTAAGACCTAATCTTAGGAATCTGAGCTTCTCTTCTTCCAACTTTGCTGGAAATTATAAAGGAAAAGAAGGAAGTACTCGACATGTATGAATTATGGTGAAGCTGCATCAGCCATAACAATTGCTATTGATGCAGGCCACCTTTTCAAGAATTTTTTCAAAGGGTTTGATGCAAACATATTGACTTGGCTACCTTATGATGAGGATGAAGACAATGAACTAGTTCTACTAGTCAAACTTTGGTTTGAATCAGGTTGCTTGGATGAAACAGCTGCTATAATATTTAGTTGTATTATCAAACCCTGTGTACTGCCAGCCGAATTTCACCATGGCCATGGCAAAATGGCTACTGGTTCTTTTTTCCTAGATAATCTCCCAACTTATGAATTCTATAATCCTTCTTTTGTGGCCCGTCAATTCGGCCTTGGCCAACTACCTCCTCGGCTATTCTTTAGGAACACTCTAAAACCAAGAGAAGGTATCAGTGAGATGATGGAAGCTTCTAGAGTTTTTCAATTAGGATCAGACCTTCCTTCCCTTTGCCTACATGAATGGACAAGAGCTACTTTCTCCTCAAATTTGTTTGATTTCTGGTGGCAAGAATGACACTCTCACCTCTTCTACAGACCAATTCATCCCAACTGTTTGGTCCTGGATGAAGAATTTGCTTCTAATAGTGAGGTAACTTACTACTTTTTCTTTCAAAAGGATTATCTAACAAGTTCTCCTTTCAAAAGAATACTATCCACCATGTCTAACCTCAAGAATGGGATCAACTGCACCCACTCTGAAAAAGTTGATGAAAACCCCAGCTGCCCCAACAATACTCACATATCAGTCTTCAAGGCAACCCAAGGTGAAACTCAGAAAAAACACCACTAGGACAAGACTTCATAGAACAAAATCATCAATTGCTCAGGTAACTTAACTTATCTTCCCTCGTAAGATGATATCCAACTTCTAATTCAATCCCTTTCTTATAGCCATCGACTATTGCATCGTAATCTATCTTGGGTGCCAAATTGTTGTCCCAGGCATTCGAATTGGCGTCTACCAACCTCTCATCAGCCAACCTCCCAAAGGAGACGATTATAATTGAAATGACTGATGCTTCTGATAGACCCAAAACAACAAAAGATGAGCACCTCTCTACTTCACCTCCTGATGCTACCAAGGTATCTCCTCAAGCCTTTTAATTTTATGTAATCCTCAATCTTCTCTGATTAGTCTCCTTTATCAGACACTACCTAAGAAAACATCTGCACAAGAGCAAAGGCCTAACAACCCAATAGTTGAGGATGATCCTGTTGATGCTGATACCCTACCCATTGATTCTCCAACTTAGCAAACAGTCGATGGTAAGAAATTCATATGCTCATTCTTGTCCTTCTATAACAAATATAAACCAAAAAATTTCTTGATGCCTGTAGACACTAGCATCGAAAGTCTAGAGCCGATTCAACCAAATGTTGAAAAAGATGTTGGCACATCATCGGCTATTCCTTCCCCTTAGCCAGAGTCTCTTCCAGAAAAGGTACTATGTTCCCTTGACCATTCGTCTCATTATCAACCCATTTGCCATTTCTAATAAGATTCCTATTGTTCACATGTAGGTACTTCTCTAGCTTTGAGCTGCTCCTTCAACTTTGAAGAATACATAGACAAAAGTGAGATTAGCTCATCAGTCATTTCTTCCCAATAGACTTTATCAGATGAGACCAAAAATCGGCTAAAAGACATGTTGCCAATGCTCGAGAGGAATATAGCCGATTTGGTCTAGGATGCAGACCTAATGAGAAGAATCTTCTTGGCCAGCAAGGATAATTTGACCCCAAATCTTGTTGATGCCTTGATACCTATATCCAATATCGAAGACCAAGCTCCCAAGGTGAAAATGGCTCAAAGAAATCTAATTGACCATGAAACTTTGATGGCCAAAAAGAATTCTAACAAATAGGAAGCCAAAGAATTAGCATAGCTGATCAACAATCTAAAGAATTCTTCTTCCAAAATTGAACCAGAACTAAATCAGCTGAGAGTTATGCGTGCTGAGCTTGAAAAAGAATTGGAAAGTGTGAAAGCCACCATCAAACATCATGAGTCCAACTTGACTCAGATCCCCAATGCTATCAAATAGAAGAAATAAGAAATGTTGACCAAGATCAAAGAAGGCAAAGCTATTCACTACAGTCTTGAGAGCATTTCCAGATCAGTCGAAGAAGATAGACAACAAATTGCAAAAGTTGATGCTATTCGGCTGAATGCATTAAAAGCAATTCAAGACGCTCTTAATTCGTAATCTGTATGCCAGCACCTGTAACATATACTTCATGTAAACCCAATGATAGCCATACTTTTTTGTTAATCCATTACACTTCTTGGTTCGGCTAGAAGAGCCGATTTGAAACAGTCGATTCTAGACTTCTGACTCTACTCCAAATTAATTAACTCCAAAAACGGCCTCCACTACAAAAAATCTTTCGACTTCCTTCTCAGTCATCAACACCGTGTTCCCCTCGGTATTAGTGAACTGGCGCTTCCCCTTCCATCAATTGACGTTGCTTTCACACATCCCAAGATATCTACCGCCTCGCCTTAGTGGCTATAAATACCAGCCAAGGGCTTCGGCCTCAAACACATCTACATTTTGCAACTACTCTCATTCTCTTGCATCCTTCCATCTTCACAGACCCTATAGTAGTTTTCGCTTCTCCTCCCAAGATCTAACAACACCCATGGCAGGCGAGGACAATCGTGGTAAGTGCACGGCAGAAGATCTCCCGGAGGAGATGCCGGTGAGCCAGTGGCTCCGTCGCATGAGGTAGGACCAAATGACTCCTGCTCCTATCAACAAATCACCCTCTGATGTGTCTGCAAGTTTGTCTTGAACAACAGGCTTCCTCCTCCTCCTCCCAGGGTCGGTGAGCCCTCCAATGCTACATCCACTGCCATCCCCATGCTAGATTCATCATCGGACTCCTCCGACTTCTACACTGGTGACAACGCTCGATGCTTCCTACAAGAATGGAGGACGACCAAGGACCTTTACTCTGAGGCAACTCAGGAGAACGGTCACCTTGAGATCCGCCTCGAGGCCTCTGAAGCCACCCTCCTCACCGCTGAGGAAGAAACCAACACCGCCCAGGCGTGGTTGGCTGAGTCTGACACCAAGGTGGCGGGTAAGATGGATTCCAAGAAAACCCCTATTCTTATTTTCTCTACCTTTGTCTTGATAGTTTCTTTGTTTCTATGATTACCAGCCCTGACGGTGTAGTTGGAGAACCTCCAACTGGCAGCGAACGTGGCTACAGTGGCCATCAAGGCCCATGGCCCCTTACTCATCAACCGCCTACACGACATCCATCGCTCTCCATGACATCCACCGTGGCACAGCGATGGCTCTGGCCGCGGCGCAAATCTAGACGAGCACGAGCTCCGCACCATGGAGCCGGGTCCCGATGGCCGATGACCTTGAAATGCACGAGGAGTTGATCGAGGACTTTGACGATACAGCTACGGCCATCATGGTCATTACATCCACCCAGGATGTGATTAATAAAGTTTTTAATTAGTTTGTACTAGGAACAAACTATCAATGAAAAAAAATTCTGCTTCTCTTTATGAATGTGTTTCCAAATCTACTGAAATATAAATTTCATTATCTTTGTGTGTGTTTTTGCTCAATAGGCAATACATATCGTATTGGCTTTCCTCTTAGGGCTGATTTTTGAACTAAAGGCGATACCCTCCTGGTATCGGCTATTAGAGCCGACGACTAAACAAATCGGCTATCAAGCATTAATCCAGATGCTAGGGTAATACTACTTCAAAAAATTTCCATTGATCGTTCTATCAAATTCCTTTTCCCCTTCCAATGTTTCCAAAATATAAGCATTGCTAAGCGCACAATGTTTAATCCAATAGGGACCTTCCCATTTAGGTGACCATTTGCCGAACTTGCTGTCATTAGACCCAATCGGCAATCTTACTTTCCAAACTAACTCTCCTTCACAAAATTGTTTGTTCTTGACCTTTTTATTATAATGTCTTGCAACCCTTAATTTATTGGCCTCAACATTTTCAAGAGCGCGCAACCGATGACAACTTAAGTCCTCCAACTCATCCATCATAAGGTTCTTATAGACTTTGGCTGTCAAATTATTTTGCAATGTAACACATCTTGATCTAGTCTGAATCTCCCAAGGAAGAACTGCATTATGCCCATATATTAACTCATAAGGTCATGATTTAACCGATCCATGGCAAGCCATCCTATATGCCCACAATGCTTCATTAAGTGTCAGGTACCACTTTCTTGGTTGATCTTTAATTTTCTTAATCAACTTAATCAAAATTTTATTGGAAGCCTCTGCCTGGCCATTAGCTTGTGCATAATAAGGAGAATAATTTAGTAGTTTAATTCCTATACTGGTAGCAAAATCTCTAAATTCCTCTTATGTGAACATTATCCCTTGATCAGTAGTAATGGTTTGAGGAATCCCAAAATGATAAACAATATGCTCCCTGACAAAATCAACCCTATTCTTTAAAGTTACTGTTTTCAAAGGAATCGCCTCAACCCACTTAGTAAAATAATATGTTGCTACCAATACAAACTTGTGCCCTCTACTTGAAGGTTGAAAAATCTAGCCAATCCAATCAATTCCTCGGCCTCATAGTGGCCAAGACTTAATTATTGGGTTCATAGCTGATGCAGGCAATTTCTGAACATTACCAAAATGCTGACAACCCTAACACCCCTTGTAATATTCAAAACAATCTTCTAATATTGTTGGCCAGAAATATCTAGACCTGCGAATAACCCATTTCATTTTATAAGACGATTGATGAGCTCCGCATATTCCTTCATGTACTTCTCCCATCAATACTCTTGCTTCTTCTTGACTTAAATATTTAAGCAAAACTCCATCGACTGTTTTGTAATACAACTGATTATCTAACAAAACATACTTAGTCGATTTATATCTCAATTTTCTAGTAACCTTCTGCGATGGATTCTTGAGGTAATCGACTATTTCAACTCACCAATCATTAGCTAAGGTCTCACTACTTAAGATTTCTTGAAACACTCGATAGCCTGATGGATTCTAAGCTAATCGATTGGCCTCTTGATTCTATGCTCTCGGAATATGCTTAAGAGAAGTAAGGGGAAACCCTTCAAGTAACTTTCGACATTCATCATAGTAACCTCTTAGAATATCATCTTACATTCATACATGCTGATCAACTTATTAATAACCAGTTGTGACTCTTCAAATATTTTAATTAACTCAGCCTTTACTTCCTGAAGAAATTGAAGTCCCTTAAGAATAGCTTCATACTCTGCTTGATTATTGGTAGTCATTGGTTTGGTTTGAAAGACAAACTCAAAACTTGTCCCCCGAAGCGAAATAATAACAATACTAATGCCACCCCCTTGCTTGCAAGATGATCCATCAAAGAATAATATCCAAGGCATAGGTTCCACAAAACCGATCCTTGGTTTATGATGTTGAGTTATAAAATCGACCATCACTTGCCCTTTGACTGCTTTACCGATTCATACCTCAAATCAAATTCTATCAATGCAAGAATCCACTTTCCCTTTCTCTCATTTCATATCGGCATTGACAACATGTGTTTGATCACATCAGCTTTAGACACAACTGTACACTCAACCGATAATAAATAATGTCATACCTTAGTGCAGGAGAAATATAAACACAAACATAACTTTTCAATAGGAGAATATCTTGTTTCTGGATCCAAAAGTCTTCTACTTAAATAGAAAACAACACGTTCCATTCCTTCAAACTCTTGCATCAAGGCCGATCCAATCGTTTGGCTATCGGCCGACACGTACAATTTAAAAGGCTTACCTTGCTGAGGAGGAACCATCATAGGTGGAGATTTCATATACTCTTTTATCTCCTCAAACGCTTTTTATTGTACGTCACCCCATTTAAATTCTTGATCATTTTTCAACTTCAACAAAGGAGAAAACGGTAGAACCCTTTCTGACATATTTGAAATAAACATTCTGATGAAATTAATCTTACCAAGTAGAGATTGTAATTCTATTTTATAAGTTGGAGGTACTGCCTCATCAATTGCTTTCATACTTTTCTGACCAATCTCAATTCCTCTCTCGTGGACCATAAAACCTAAACTGTCTAGCTGACACCCTAAAGGCACACTTGTTAGGATTCATCTTTAAACCGTGTTTTTTTATGCACTCCAAAGTCTCCTGTAGATCAACCAGATGTTCATTGTACCCTTTGGATTTCACCACCACATCATCAATATACATTTCAAAAATCATGCTGATCGACTTATGGAAAATATAATTCATTGCCCTCTCATAAGCTGCACCAGCATTTATCAATACAAAAGTCATCACAACCCATTCAAATAAACCAATTGCGCCTGGGCACCTAAAGGCTATTTTTGCTATGTCTTCTTCAGCCATAAAAAATTGATTATAACCATAGGATAACCATCCATCGATGTAGCCATGGTCAAATCTCTGAAATCAATATAGACTCTCAACTTCCTATTTTTCTTATACACAGGAACTACACTCGATATCCACTCTGCATATCGGCAAGGTCGGATAAATTTTGCTTCTAGTAGTCTTTTAGTCTCCTTCTTAATGTCATCAAGAACATTTGGATTAAATCTCCTTGGAGCTTGTTTAAATGGCCAATATCTAGGTTTGATTGGCAACCGATGTTCAACAATTGATCGATCTAAACCAGACATTTCATAATATTCCCAAGCAAAATAATCTTTAAATTCCTCTAACAAATCTAACAATTCTTCTTTATACTTAGGATCTAATTTAGCACTTACATACGTCGGCCTAGGCCTATCTTCAGGACCTATATCTATTTCTTCTAACTCATCGGTCGACGTAAAGCCATGTCCCAGTTTACCATCTGTACCATCAATTGGATTATCTATTAAAACAAACTTTTAGAGCCAATTGGTCGGATTGACTGTTGGCCTTCATCATTAATTCTAATGAAGCCTCCTTCCCATCGCTTGCCAGAGAAACACTCAAAATCTTCTAGTTCCCAATACATTGGATCAGTTGTTGCTATACTCACAGAATCATCAGCATGAACTAGCTCAACATTGTCTCCATGCCATTGAATCAAGCATTGATGCATAGTCGATGGTACACAACAATTGGCATGAATCCAATCACAACCAAGGAGTAAATTGTATGATCCCTTTCCGTCAATGCAAAGAATGTAGTGAGCAAAGTCTTGCTTCCAATTGTCAAATCAACATTTATTGCCCCCTGGTCTTGGACGCATTACCTCTAAAATCCTTAAGCATCATGTTGGTCTCAATCAGATCTTATGGTCCTTTACCAAGCTTGCAAAAAGTAGTATAAGGCATTAGATTAACAGAAGCACCTCCATCAACCAACATTTTACTCATCGACTTCCCATTGACAAAACCTTTCACATATAAAGCCTTCAAATGATGATGCTTAATTGGTTTATCAAATATAGCTTGTTGTATCAATGTCAACTGGGCGACCATCTTTTCATACTCTGATTCATCAAAATCTGAATAAACTTCTTGATCTGCTGGAGCTTTAAATTAAGATGGTAAAAGAAAAGTCATTTGAATATTAGTCGATGGTTGACCCTTATCGGTTGTTTGTTTAGCACGCCACACTTGAGGTCTACTAGATTTCTGAGCCTGTTCTAATTCTCTACTCCTTAGGCGTTGTACTCTTCTCTTCTGACTTCTTATTAAACCTTTGGGACACCACTGTCCTTCCTGCCAAACATACTCTTCAACATCTTCTTCATAATCGGCCTAGTTCTGATCAACAACTCGCTTTCCAAGTCGATCATGAATGCTTCTATTTTTTAAGCGCCGATCCACATCATTACGTTGATATTCAATTCGATCATGGATAGACCGCGTGGTTGACTTGATATTGCCTAAACTCCCAATATTGTTCATTACATTCTAGGCAATTATTTCTAGTAGGCAATCTCAAACCTCCATTCCAATAATGTCTGAAGAAAGGGCAATTCCAATGTAACTCAGCTTGTTCTCTTTCATATCTCTCTTCTTCTTGTTGACGTTGATATTCCTTCTCTTCTAACCAGCGCTGATAACCTTTCTCCTTCTGCCGTTACCATTTATTCAATAGAATTTGAGATGTAACACGTGGTCTCGTTGCACCATCTCTCGATGTTTCTCCCTGCTCATATCGACTCTTTTGCTGGTCACGACGCCTTTTAATTTCTCTATATTCATCAGCCAATATTTGCATCTCCGGATCAACTGTTCCAGTTTCTTTTGCCCTGGCTGATGTTAAAACTTTAGTTTTCCCTTTGAACAACTTAGCATCTACCATGTTCTAATCCTTTGGGAAAGGATTGTCATCAACTTTCATTTTTCGAGCTATATCAAATTTAAGCTTCCCTTGTTGAATAGCCCTCTGAATATGCTGCCGAAAAATCCTGCAATCATTAGTAGTATGAGAAGTAGTGTTATGGTACTTGCAGAACTTCTTCAACTGATCGGGAGGTAATATAACATGATTGGCAGGCAGTTTAATCTATCCCTTCTCAAGCAAGAAATCAAAAGCTTTGTCTACTTTTGTAACATCAAAATCATAACTTTCTTCAACTTCTTTTTCTCAAGGATTTGCAACCATTACTATCTTTTTAACCTAATTCTATTTAGCTATGACAATTTCCTCTTCATCTTCATCAACATCGACTAAATATGGATTATAAGCTTCAGCAATAGCAACATTCTTCTAGAATCGGGTATCTCTGCGCATATTCTAGAATTGGCTATTAAGTGCTACCACCCGTTGAGCCAATTGACCTAAATTATCAAATTCTTGCCCAAGCAACTTTCTCTCCATGTCGGCAACATTCTTTGAACAGCCAACGCAGCTAGCTGATCATCAGTCAAATCCAACAAAAAGCATAAGTTTCTTATTTCTTGGAACCTTTGAAGGAACTCAGCACCCGATTCATTAGCTCTTTGCTTTATAATTGTCAAATCTATGATCTTTCTTCCCCTGTTCCAGTGTAGAAATATGTATGAAATTTCTTTTCAAGATCACTCCAATTGGCAATAGAATTAACTGCTAGTGATGAGAACCAAGTGAAAGTTGGTCCTGACAGGGACAAAGAAAAGAAACAAACTCGATGCGCTTCCTCAATAGAGGCTTCACCCAACTAAGTAAGATATCGACTGAAATGTTCTATTGTACTTGTGCTATCTTGACTAGTGAACTTAGCAAATTGGCAAGCCTGTAATTCATAGGAAGGGCCACTAAATCATACCACTCTAGATATGGACGCTTGTACAAAAAAGTCTACCCTTTTGGTTTTAAACTAAACTGATTTTTCATCATTTCGGTTACTCTGAGCAACAATTCATCAGCATTTGACTTTGAATTTCTTGGCAATTTCTCACCCATCTACAGATTGAAATTCTGAGTGCATTGATATCCTAGATTTGGAATCATATTGAGGGTATGATAATCTGAACCATAATGATATCCTTGGGGAATATCTATCTGCTGAACCCCTTGTTGATTTAGTGTTTGAAATCTCTGATTGAAAACATTAGGATCTATATCTCTACGAATCCTTTGAACTGATGGTGGTATTTTTTTGAGCCGATGGTGGTATTTGGCCTGATGTACCAAAATTAACCATCTAATTCTGAACTTGCCCTGTCGGCTGTTGCACATGCTGCACTGATGATCTAGGATTATATTGTATTTGATTAATAGTAGCACCCTAAATTTGCTCCGATGAGCTCTGAATTGTCTGGGCATCATCACTCTTAGCTAGTAGTGCTTCTTGATGGTTAGTACTGGCTTGATTAGTCCCCTGAGTCGATGGATGTGGAATATTATAGTAAGTCGGTCCGACCTGATCAAGTGTAAATCCATAAAACACCTCCTTCATGCTATTGTGTATGTATTCAAGAAAGTTGTATTATGATTCAACATTGCATCATGAATAGATTTGTTGATAGCTTTTACAAAGAAACGCCTATCATCAGCTTCGTCTGTATTTGACTGTCCATGCATCAAAACTCTCGGCAGTGGATATTTCTAAATAACCTTATTGTCACGTGTTTTGGTGTATGACAACAAACACTTGTTTTGAAACTCCTCTATAGCCTTACTAATGAAATTTTTATCCTCATCAGGTAATTCTTCATAAGGCACCATAAGAATGTCCTTGTTGTTGTGAACCGCCATGACGATTGTGGTTCCACCGGGTGTGCCAAAAAGTGTGTTGATACAAAAATGTGGCGATGTGATCAACACACAGCAAGCCTAGAAGATCTGAATGAAACGAGACCAAAAATCTACTTGGCTTCAACACAAAACCAGTCGATTCTGAAAACCTAATGATGTGCCAGTCAATTTGACCTGCAATTGATAAGGAGAGAAAATCTTATCAGTAATTTAAGGTGGAACATATCGGTGTTGCACCAAAGAGTTGCAAATGTATGGCTAAATAGCCAATTCAATAAGGCTATCGACTAAATAGTCGATATCTGGTGTATCCATAAGAAGCGATATAAGAAAGCATCATCGATGGCTAAATGGAACATGATCGATATAAAGTGTCGAACCGATAAGTTTGATGAAAAGAGTATAACATGCGAACAAATCGACTGTCTAATATAACTGAATCTACAAATAGTTTGAATCTAATCTATTATCATCAATAGTGAGGTTCAACCGGATCGATGCAGCTATAATAATGGTAACAAACTAAAGCCAAAGAATCTATAAAATCATTTATACATTGACAGATTCATGAAAATATGCTATATGTGTGAGAGTACAGGCAAATCGGCTAAAATAGCCGATGCAGCCATAGCAAACAAATAGAGTACATATCTTGATCATGAACAAGACCAATAATCAATAATTTCTAATATAAAGTCTTACCAGTGAGGTTCGACCGGATCGATGCAGCTATGGTAGTGTCCTTAGATTAGATCTCATTAACTAGTGAGTTCATTCGAGATTGAAACATGTCTTTGAATGCGTACTATGTTTGATTGGAATAGAGATAAAACAGTCGATCTAGCAGAATTAAGCCATCAATTATAAGATTTGAAGCATGACTAGATCAGAGGATGACCAATTAAGATGATATGATGCCGATCTATCTCTATCTCAATCGGGTGATTTTGTTATAATTAATAAAATATTAATTATAACAAGGTCGATAACTGGTGAATCAGCCAAAAACAGCAAGGAAAATCCTACTAATCTTAGCAGATTCGATAATTAGTGATATTGTATTAAACAACAAGTTATTTAACACAATATCAATAACTTTGATCTATATTATGATTCGTAAGAGATCAATCAGCTAATGCAGCCTTACAAATGGCAATACAGATCGATAACTAACTTATATTAAGGCTCATAAAAGATCAGTTAGCTGATGCAGCTTTACTAGCACAATACAAGTTATGATGGCACTCACAAGCAAGCTAGAGATCAATCAGTCGATGCATCCCTATTTACCGAAGAACTCATCGAGATCTACACTACTCCTACTCCTAATGCGATGGCGAAAGTCGGAAAGATTGTATTGATTGTGTGTTCATCCTTTTTTATAATAACCAGGGTCTAATATTTATACCCAGAATCGAAACATGAATCCAACCCAAATATGACTCATTACAATTCTTAGAATAAAAGAAAACTCCCTAATTTAATAATAACTTGGACCCTAATTTTCCTTATTTGTAGAGTCTAACACATCTTCCTGGCGCCATCCAAACAAAGCCTATTGACACCGTCTGCTGATGTCATCCATAAAATAGCCAATTCTGATATCACATCTAAATCAGCTGATATCGATTCACATCTAATCGATTCCTTGATGATACAATCCTGGAAGCTTCGAGTTTGGGATAAAAATGATTTTATTCCAAAATTCCTATTCATCTGTTCATCGTGTTGCAACCGCTCATTCCAAAATAAACGCATGACTCCTGATCTCTCAGGCCAAATTCTATATAATACCCCAATAGTATTATTTCTAGCTCGCTCGGCCTGCTTACTTTCCCCTTCTTTCTCGAGCACACTTCAATAGTCAAAGCCGCCACCGCAAAGCCTTAACCCTAGCAAATCCTCCATTCTACCAAACTGCCGTTCAAGTAACCTTCCTCAGAGTTAGACCCATTTTGGCTACAATGGCAACCAGTGACCACGTTCTTGAGGTATGCCTACAAACTTCTGACTTTCAAGTGTTAGCCGGTACTCTATATTTTCCTTTTTCTTAAATTCATCCCAACTGGTTTCTAGGAAATGAGGAACAAAATTTTGATTCCATTAGCTATTGTTTGTAATGCCTATTATCTTGGACCCATGGGTGACCCAGATCCATTCGATTTCATCAATCAAGAAACCAACCGAATCCCCTTCAAACAATCTATAGTAGATTTGTCTTCTTGGAACACCAAAGCACCCTTCAGAAACTAGCCCAAAATGCCTAAGGGATGGAGGGATTGGTTCTGTAGGGTATTAGAGAAAAAGTCTGGAGATTGGGAAATTTATGACTTGAACCAATGCCTGAAACTCTCACTGTCTGGAATGGAGAGGAATGACTCACTTCTAATATCTGCATCTTACTTTTGGTCCAACACTTTGAATGCTTTTGTTTTTTGTCATGGTCTAAGGACCATCACCTTGGCCGATATTTACATGTTGATCGGCCTTAGAATAATAGGATCAATGCAACCCTATGATTTCTTAATTGCTAGATCCAAGAAATTAGCCAAAATATCATACTGCACAAGATGGGCAAGCTATATTCTGAACCATATTGGACATGGATCGATTGTTGATGAAAGAGAGCATATAGCTTTCCTGACCATGTGGCTAGAAAAATTCATCTTTTGTGGGTCATCTTGCGTACCAACTTACAATCATAAATACATGGCAGAACGTCTAGCAGCCAGCAATGAAATCCCCCTCGAAAGATATCTATTGGGATCTGCTTATTACCTGATGCACCAAGTATCTGTTCAATTACTAAAAAACAAACCAGTGCATACCATCAGTGGCCCTTGGTGGTTAATACAATTATGACTAAATCTGTACATGCATAAGATTGTAAGACCTGATCTTAGGAATCTGAGCTTTTCTTCTTCCAACTTTGCTAAAAATTATAAAAAAGAAGAAGGAAGAACTCGACAGTGTATTGTGCTTGTAAAGCTACATCAGCTGATTGATCTTAAGAGGAAAGATATCCTGGGCGCGCGTCAGGGCATCGTGCAGGCGATTGATGAGTAAGGGGCCGCGGGCATTGACGGCCACCATAGCGGCGTTCACCACTAGTTGGAGGTTCTCCAACAGCACCATTAGGGCTAGCAATCACAGAAACAAAGAAACTATCAAGACAAAGGTAGAGAAAATAAGAATAGGGGTTTTCTTGGAATCTGTCTTACCCGCCACCATGGCGTCGGACTCAGCCAACCGCGCCCGGGTGGCGTTGGTTTCTTCCTTGGCGGCGAGGAGGGTGGCTTGAGAGGCCTTGAGGCAGATCTCAAGCTAACCATTCTCCTGAGTTGCCTCAGAGTAGCAGTCCTTGGCCACCCTCCATTCTTGGAGGAAGCGCCGGGTGTTGTCTCCGGTGTAGAAGTCGGAGGAGTCCGAGGATGAATCTGGCATGGGGATGGCGGCGGATGCAGCATTAGAGGGCTCACCGGCCTCGGGAGGTGGAGGAGGAAGCCTATTGTTCAAGACAAACCTGTAGACATGGCAGAGGGTGATTTGTTAATAGGAGCAGGAGTCATTTGGTCCAACCTCATGCGGCGAAGCCACTGGCTCACTGGCATCTCCTCCGAGAGATCTTCTACCGTGCGCTTACCACAGTTGTCCTCGCCTGCCATGGGTGCTATTAGATCTTGGGAGGAGAAGAGGAAACTACTATAGGGTCTATGAAGATGGAAGGAAGCAAGAGAATGAGAGTAGTTGAAAAATTAGATGTGTTTGAGGCCGAAGCCCTTGGCTAGTATTTATATCCACGAAGGCGAGACGGTAGATATTTTGGGACGTGTGAAAGCAACCCCAATTGATGGAAGGGGAAGCGCCGCTTCACTAATACTGAGGGGAACACGACATTGATGACTGAGAGGAAGTCGAAAGGTTTTTCGTAGTGGAGGCCATTTTTGGAATTAATTAAATCGGAGTAAAGTCAGAAATCCAGAATTAACTATTTCAAATCGGCTCTTCTAGCCGAACCAAGAAGTGTAATGGATTAACAGAAAATGTACAGCTATCATCAGGTTTACATGAAGTATATGTTACAGGTGATGGCATACAAATTACAAATTAAGAGCGTCTTGGATTGCTTTTAATGCATTCAGCCGAATAGCGTCAACTTCTGCAATTTGTTGTCCATCTTCTTCAGCTGAACTAGGAATGCTCTCAAGACTGCTATGAATAGCCTAGTAAAGAAGACTAATAAGAGAAGAGTGAGGATTACATAAAATTAAAAGGCTTAAGGAGATACCTTGGTAGCATCAGGAGGTGAAGTAGAGAGGTGCTCATCTTCTACTGTTTTGGGTCTATCAGAAGCATTGGTCATTTCAATTATAATCGGCTCCTTAGGGGACTAGCCGATGAGAGGTTGGTAGATGCTGATTCGAATGACTAGGACAAAAAATCATCACCCAAGGTAGATTGAGATGCAATAGGGAAGATAAGTTAAGTTACCAGAGCAATTGATGATTTTGTTCTGTGAAGTCTCGTCCTAGTGGTGGTTTTCTGAGTTACACCTTGGGTTGCCTTGTGTTTTGAAGACTGATATGTGAGTATTGTTGGGGTAGCTGGGGTTTTCATCAACTTTTTCAGAGTGGGTGCAGTTGATCCCATTCTTAAGGCTGGACATGGTGGATAGTATTCTATGGGATGCCCTTTCCTGTCCACACTTGGTGGATCCAATTTGGTATCCTGCAAAAGAATTTGTTAGATGAGTTGATAGGAGAACTTGTTAGATAATCCTTTTGAAAGAAAAAGTAGTAAGTTACCTCACTATCAGAAGCAAATTCTTCATCCAGGGCCAAACAGTTGAAAGCTCTAGTTTGGTTTTGGTGAATTGATGAAACCCTAAGTGCTAACCTAGTTTATCAAAGTGATTATGAGATAGGTAGCACTACTCCAAGTGGTGAAGCAAATGAAGATCATGACATGATGATGGTGATGCCATGGTGATGATTAAGTGCTTGGACTTGGTAAAGAAGAAAGAGAGAAACAAAAAGCTCAAGGCAAAGGTAAAATTGATAGGAGCTTTTCAGTTTAAGTGATCGAGACACTTAGCAAGTGTGATCACATTTAGGATCGATAGTTATACTATTAAGAGGAGTAAAACTCATATCGAAATGCGGTTATCAAAGTGCCACTAGATGCACTAACTTATTGCATATGCATTTAGGATCTCGTGGAGTGCTAACCCCCTTGAAAACATTTGTGAATATTTGCTAACACATGTGCACAAGGTGATACACTTGGTGGTTGGCACATTTGATCAAGGGTGGTGAAGTTTGGGGTCAAAAGGAGAAGTTTCATATTGATCGGACTCTGCCTTGGGCAGTGACCAGACTCTGACCCTGCGTTTAGTTAGTGGCGCACAGTGAAGGCCGCCCTCGGTCCTTTGACCGGACACTGAGAAGAAATTGGACTGGACGTGCTAGGGGTGCATCCGATCAAGTGATGACGTACGCTGACGAAAACATCTGAATAGGCTAGTAAGGACCGGACTCTGGTCCGCGTCCAGCCACCCATGATCAGACGTGTTCGGTCGTGAAAAACTGGCTTCGGTGCCTTACAGGAAATGATCGGACTCCAGTAATGGAGTGTTCGGTCACTTTGAGTAGCCTGTCCGATCGCAACTTAACACGCAGCACTAAGCAGACTAGTGTTAAGATCAGACGTTCAACATTTGAAGGCAGGGACACATGGTGAAAATCTGTGTACCAGACGTTGGGGTCTTGCGTTCGGTCAATCCGACCGGCACGTCCGATCGCCCTGATTTCTCAAGGAACCGAGAGCCAACGGCTCTATTCGTGGGGGCTCTCTATTTAAGCCCCATGACCAGCTCAAGCTCACTCTCTTAGCCATTTGCATTGATATAGCAACCTTGTGAGCTTAGCCAAAGCCCTCCCACTCATCTCCATCATTGATTCATCATCGTTGTGAGATTGGGAGAGAATCCAAGTACATTGCTTGAGTGTTTTGCATCTAAAGGCACTTGGTGTTCGTGTTTCGCTATGGGATTCTCTTATTACTCTTGGTGGTTGCCGCCACCTAGATGGCTTGGAGCAGCGAGGATCATCAAGCGGATGTTGGTGATTGTCTCTGGCTCCAATTGTGGTGATTCTAAGGGGTTCTTGACTTTTCCCTGATGGAGAGCCAAAAGGTACTCTAGTGGATTGCTCGTGGCTTGTGTGATCCTCATCTTGTGTTGGTTGTGTGGCACCCTATTGAGAGTTTGGCGTGTGATGCCAATTAGCGTGTGAACCTCCAAGTGAGTGAATCACCACAACGAGGACTAGCCTGCCGGTAAGCAAGTGAACCTCGGTAAATATCATTGTATCATCATTTGATTTCGAGGTGATTGGTATTCATTGGTATTCATTCTTGTGATTGATTGGTTCATTCCTCGACTTGGTGGTATAACCATCTTGCTCTTTCTCTTTACATTACCGCAAACTAGTTGTCAAGCTCTTTAGTGTAGATAGTCGTGAGAGCTTGTTAGTTTGGTTAGTGTGGCTCTTTAGTTAGTCTTTTAGAGCACACTAACTTAGTGTTGTAACATAGCCATTGTGTGGATAGAGACTATAGAAACTAGAATTGTGATAGGTGGCTTGCTTTTTAGTAAGCTAGCGCAACACTCGCTTCGCCTCATATTTGTCTAACCGGTTTGCTAAGTGTTGTTGTAGAAATTTTTAATAGGCTATTCACCCCCTCTAGCCATTAGGACCTTTCAAGTGGTATCAGAGCCGTGGTCACCATGATTTGAGGCTTAACAACCTTTGGTGTCAAAATGGCTTAAATCAACAACACCAAGAAGCCACCCCAATTTAATGGCTCAAACTATCCCTATTGGAAGGCTAAGATGACAACATATATCAAGTCAATCAATAGAAAGGTTTGGAAAGTGGTGGAGACCAAGATTGAGATAAAAGATCCGGAGAATCCCACCGCCGTCGAAGAATTGCTTCTCCAAAACAATGGCATTGCTCTTAGTGCCATTCATGATGCCATTGATGAGATAACATTTGAGCAAATCAAGAACATTGAGATGGCTCATGAAGCATGGAAGAAGTTGGAAGAATCATTTGAGGGCACTCAAGCCGTGAACGGTGCCAAGGCATATATCCTCAAGGAGAAGTTTGCTAGCTTCAAGATGAAGGAAGATGAAAGTGTGCCGGAGATGTTCCATAGATTACAAGTGCTTGTCAATGATCTCAAAGCACTTGGTGAGAAGGTGGATGACAAGGACTTCTCCCATAAGTTTTTGAGATGCTTACCCTCAAGATTTGGCACATTGGTCACTATTCTAGTGAGCAGTGGTTTGGACGCCATGACACCAAACCAAGTGTTGGGAGATATAATGACCGATGATACATATAGAGATGATGATGAGAAGAAAGAAAAGAGGGAGAAGAAAGATGACAAGAAGGATGACAAGAAGAAGAGTGTGGCGTTCAAGGCCACATCATCCAAGGGCAAGGCAAAGCAAGAATCCTCAAGTGAAGATGAAGACTTGAGCTTTAATGAGATGGATGATGATAAGATGGCTCTCTTTGTCAATAGATTTGGCAAGTTCATGATGAAGAAGGGCTACCATGCTAGAAGAAAGAAGTCTTCATCCAAGAACAAGGAAGAATCAAGAAGGTGCTTCAATTGTGGAAGCAAAGATCATCTTGTTGCTCAATACCCATACAATAGCGACAATAGTGACGACAATAAGAAGAACAAGAAGGAAAAGAAAGAGAAGAAGGACAAGATGACCTTCAAGAAGAAGAAGAAGGGTGGTTCATATGTAGTCACTTGGGATAGTGATGCTTCCTCAAGTGATGACGATGATAGTAAAGATGATAAGACCACCAAGAAGAAGGCACTTGCAAGCATTGCTATCAATGAGAAGCCTTCTCTCTTTGACATTCCATCATGTTTCATGGCTAAGGCCACTAAGGTACAAACTTGTGATGATGGAAGTGATGAGGAACATGATAATGAAAATGAAAGTGATAGTGAAGATGATGAACCAAATAAGGATGAATTACTTGACATGCTAGATGATGCTAAAGAACACTTTGACGTTAAGAAAAGGGAATGCAAAAGCTTGCATAAGGAACTAAAAGCCCTTAAGCAAGCCTTTGATGAGCTCAATGCATCTCATGAAAGGCTAGAGAAAGCCCATAAGAAGCTTGGCAAGGTTCACAAGAAACTTAAAAAAGCTCATTCCTCTTTGCTTAATGAACAAAATGAGAATAAGCATGTTGAGACATGTGATGTAGGCCTAACTTGTGATATAATTGATGAATCATTCTATAAGTCTATCATTGTTGCTCCCACTAACCCTTCTTGTAGCACTTCTACTTCCACCACATCTAGTAGTGATGGTTTCACATGTGATGTCTCACTAATGGTAGAGAATGAGACCCTCAAGAAGGAGGTCAATGAGCTCACTCACACCTTGGCTAAGGTCTATGGTGGTGAGGACCGCTTGTTTACATGCTTGGGTAGCCAAAGAGCTTCTCTCTACAAAGAGGAATTGGGCTATATCCCCAAGAAAGGCAAGGTGGCCTTTGCTCCTCACAAGACTAGTTTTGTGAAGAACAATGAAAAGTTTTGCACTAGTTGCAAGCAAGTTGGTAATAAAGAGCATGAGTGCAAGAACAAGAGCAAAAATGCTAATGTATCCTCAATTAAGATTAATTCTTTCTATGTGCTTACTAAGGGTACAAATGGTGTGAAAGCTAAGTTCATTGGTACACCATGGATAGGCTCAAAGAAGAAAGCCATTTGGATGCCAAAGAGCTTGGTCGCTAACCTTCAAGGACCCAAGCAAGTTTGAGTAACTAAAAATAATTGATCTTCTTTTGTAGGTCAATTACAAAGCTAGAGGAAGGCATTGGGTTTTTGATAGTGGGTGCACTCAACATATGACTGGTGATGCAAGAATGTTCAACTCAATCAATACCAATGGCAATGATGATTATGATAGTATCACATTTGATGACAATGACAAAGGTAAGGTCAAAGGGCTTGGTAAGATTGCAATATCCAATGACATGAGTATTTCTAATGTGTTGCTTGTTGAGAGATTGAACTTCAATTTGCTATCCGTAGCTCAATTGTGTGATCTAGGCTTCAAATGCATATTTGGGGTAGATGATGTAGAGATCATAAGTGTAGATGGCTCTAACTTGATCTTCAAAGGCTTTAGATATGAGAATCTATACTTGGTTGATTTCATTGCTTGTGAAGCTCAACTATCTATATGTTTGTTCACTAAGTTTAGCACGGGTTGGTTATGGCATAGAAGTCTTGTTCATGTTGGAATGAAATAATTAAATAGATTGGTTAAGCATGACTTGGTTAGAGGCTTGAAAGATGTTGTGTTTGAGAAGGATAAGCTTTGTAGCTCTTGTCAAGCCGACAAACAAGATGGAAACACCCATCCTAAGAAAAGCATAATGAGCACTAGTAAAGCATTTGAGTTATTGCACATGGATTTGTTTAGACCAACACAATACACTAGCATCGGTGGAAACAAATATGGCTTTATGATAGTGAATGATTATACTAGATACACTTGGGTATTCTTCTTAGTGGACAAAAGTAATATGTTTGTAACATTCAAATCATTTGTCAAAGGCATTCACAATGAGTTTGAAACAACCATCAAGAGAGTTAGAAGTGACAATGGTAGTGAGTTCAAGAACACTAGAATTGAAGAGTTGTGTGATGAATTTGGAATTAGACATCAATTCTCGACCAAGTACACTCCACAATCAAATGAACTTGTTGAGAGGAAGAATAGAACACTCATTGATATGGCAAGGTCCATGCTTAGTGAGTACAATGTGAGTCAATCTTTTTGGGCCAAAGCTATCAACACGGTTTGCTATTGTAGCAACCATCTCTATTGCCATCCATTGAAAGAGAAGACACCATATGAGCTCTTGAATGGTAGAAAGCCCAACATTGCATATTTTTGGGTCTTTGGTTGCAAAAGTTATATATTGAAGAAAGGCACTAGATTGGGTAAATTTGATAAGAAATGTGATGAAGGATTTCTACTTGGATACTCAACTACTAGCAAAGCATATAGAGTTTGGAATTTGGATAGTGGTACTCTTGAGGAAGTTCATGATGTTGAATTTGATAAAAACCAAGGGTTCCTAAGATGAAAATGAGAACTTGAAAGATGTTAGAGGCATTCAACTTTCAAATGCCATGAAGCATATGGATGTTGGTGAATTTTGGCCTAGGCAAGTGAATGATGATGAAGATGAACAAGTGCAAGTGCTCTCTAACACAAATATGCAAGATGATACAAATCAAGCTAGTACAAATGGCTCTCATGACAATGAACAAAATCAAGTGGCTAGTACATCATCTCAACCAAATGATCAAGCAAGTGCAAGCAATCAAGTTTCAATACTCCAACCAATCAATATTGCAAGGGATCATCCATTGAACACTATCATTGGTGATATTTCAAGAGGTGTGCAAACTAGATCAAAGATTGGCTTCATTTTGTGAGCATTTCTCATTTGTGTCATCCATTGAACCAAAGAAGATAGATGAAGCATCGAAGGATATTGATTGGGTGAATGCTATACATGAAGAATTGAATAACTTCACAAGAAATCAAATATGGGAATTGGTAGAGAGACCAAAGGGACACAATATGATTGGAACCAAATGGGTCTTTAGAAATAAATAAGATCAAGATGGGATAGTAGTAAGGAACAAAGCAACATTGGTAGCATAAGGATATACACAAGTTAAAGGTCTTAACTTTGGAGAAACATATGCCCCAGTTGCTAGATTAGAAGCAATTAGAATCTTATTAGCCTATGCTTGTGCCCACAATATCAAGCTCTATCAAATGGATGTCAAGAGTGTGTTTCTCAATGATCACATCAATGAAGAAGTATATGTTGAGCAACCTTTCAGTTTTGAAGATGACAAGAAGCCCAACCATGTGTACAAGTTGAAGAAGGCATTGTATGACTTGAAGCAAGCACCTAGAGCAGGGTATGAGAGATTGAGGGACTTCCTACTCTCTAAAGGGTTTATGATGGGCAAGGTTGACACCACTCTTTTCACCAAGAAGATTGGTAAAGACTTATTTGTGTTGCAAATCTATGTTGATGACATCATATTTGGATCAACCAATCAAGACTTTTATGAAGAGCTTGGAAAGATGATGGCTAATGAGTTTGAAATGTCTATGATTGGAGAGTTAAGTTACTTCCTTGGTCTTCAAATCAAGCAATTGAAGAATGGTATATTTGTGAGTCAAGGCAAGTACATCAAAGACATGCTCAAGAAGTTTGGCATGAGTGATAGCAAAGCCATTAGTACACCAATGAGAACAAATGACAACTTGGATAGTGATGCAAGTGGCAATATGGTGGATCAAAAATTGTATCAGTCTACGATTGAAAGCCTACTCTATGTGACCGCATCAAGGTTGGATGTCATGTTTAGTGTATGCATGTGTGCAAGATTTCAAGCCTCACCAAGAGAAAGTCATTTGAAGGCTACAAAGAGAATATTGAGGTACTTGAAGCATACACAAAATGTTGATTTGTGGTATTCCAAAGGAGCAAAGTTTGAGCTAGTTGGTTACTCTGACTTGGATTATGCGGGATGCAAGGTTGAAAGGAAGAGCACCTTAGGCACATGTCAATTGTTGGGAAGATCACTTGTTTCATGATCATCAAAGAAGCAAAATAGTGTTGCATTATCAACCGCCAAAGCCAAATACATATTCGCCGGTAGTTATTGTGCACAAATACTTTGGATAAAGGCCACCTTGAATGACTTTGGAATCAAGTTCAAGAAAGTGCCATTGCTATGTGACAATGAGAGTGCAATCAAGTTAACCAACAATCCGGTTCAACATGCAAGAACAAAGCACATTGATGTCCGTCATCATTTCATAAGAGATCACCAACAAAAAGGGGATATTTGCATTGAGAGTGTAGGCACCGAAGATCAACTTGCCTATATATTCACCAAGCCATTGGATGAGAAAACATTTTGTAAGCTGAGGAATGAGTTAAACATATTGGACTTCTCAAATATGTGTTGATGCACCCCCCCCCACTTATATAACATGCCTCTCCTTCAAGCAATCCAAGGTAAAAGTTGATTGGCATGGCATACATCCTTGCCAAGGACATGTTTAGTGCATCTAGTTATCTTTCACATTTAATAGGCTCATTCATGAAAATCAAATTATTTTGATGTTTTTATGGTACCACTATTGCTTTTATGCTTAATTTAGTCTAGTGGTAGCATATGACAAGTTTGTGGGCTGGTAAACCTAGTGTTTGATCTAGAAAATGAGCATTAAGTGTTTAACTCAACATGGTACAAGATAACCCTTATTTGGAGGAGTGAAGAAGCTTGTCCTTGGATCAAACCGAGTTAAATATATTTGGCAAGTGATCTAGATTTAATCTTAACCCCATTGATTGACATTGATAATCCTAACCTATCTATAATTTAAGCCTTTGTAGTCAATGATGACAAAAGGGGAGAAAAACAAAGATATAAGTGATAGGGGGAGAAATAGTGAAAAATTGACGTAGGAGAAGATATATGACAAAGTAAGGGGATCAATTAAATTTTGAGTACACAAGTAGGGGGAGCAAGCTCATAAACTTGATTGATGCATTTGAATGTGCATTTCATATGTTTGCTTGCATGGCATAAATTTTAAATTTCAATATTTATGCTTGCGTGGTATATGCTTGTTATAGGATTGAATGATGAAATGAAAAACTAGCATGCATAGGTTAAGAAACTAGACTTATGCTCATTTTATGGAAACTAGACCCTTGCTTCTAGTGTTGATCTCATGGGGTATTCTAGTTTTTCTGTATATGTAGTTACTAATGGTGCTAAGGATGGTATATTGGTGCACTCCGATTGGTATCACGCTTCAAAGGTCCATCTTTTATACCTTAGCATCATTTGATAGATATTGTCTCCTATATTTCCTATCTAAGCATATGTGTAAGCTACAATCCAAACTCTTAGCACATATGTAGGGAGAGCAATTGCTACCATATGGGGTTCATGAAACTTGTCCATATCCTTTTTCACATGGTAAAAATGCTTGGGCAAGCAACATGAATTCAAATGAATTTCAATTCATATCTTTGTGTAAGGGTTGTCATCAATTACCAAAAAGGGGGAGATTGAAAGCTCTAGTTTGGTTTTGGTGAATTGATGAAACCCTAAGTGCTAACCTAGTTTATCAAAGTGATTATAAGATAGGTAGCACTACTCTAAGTGGTGAATTAAATAAAGATCATGACATGATGATGGTGATGCCATGGTGATGATCAAGTGCTTGGACTTGGAAAAGAAAAAAGAGAAAAACAAAAAGCTCAAGGCAAAGGTGAAATTGATAAGAGCTGAGACACTTAGCAAGTGTGATCATATTTAGGATCGATAGCCATACTATTAAGAGGGGTGAAACTCGTATTGAAATGCGGTTATCAAAGTGCCACTGGATGCACTAACTTATTGCATATGCATTTAGGATCTAGTGGAGTGCTAACCCCCTTGAAAACATTTGTGAATATTTGCTAACACATGTGCATAAGGTGATACACTTGGTGGTTGGCACATTTGATCAAGGGTGGTGAAGTTCGGGGTCAAAAGGAGAAGTTTCATATTGACCGGACTCTGCCTTGGGCAGTAACCGGACTTTGACCCTGCATTCGGTTAGTGGCGCGCAGTGAAGGCCACCCTCGGTCCTTTGCCTGACACTGAGAAGAAATTGGACCGGACGCGCTGGGGGTGTGTTTGGTCAAGTGATGAGATACGCTGACGAAAACATTTGAATAGGCCAGTAAGGATCGGACTCTAGTCCATGTCCGATCGCCAATGATCGGACGCGTCCGGTCGTGAAAAACTAGCTCTTGTGACTTAATGGAAACAACCGGACTCCAGTAATACAGTGTTCGGTCACTTTGAGCAGCGTGTTCGGTCACAACTTAACACGTGGCGCTAAGTAGACTAGCTATTGAGATCGGGCGTTCAACATTTGAAGGCGAGGAGACGTGGCAAATATCTATGGACCGGACGCTAGGGTCTTGCGTCCGGTCAATCCGACCGGCACATCCGGTCACCCCGATTTCTCAGGGAATAGAGAGCCAACGACTCTATTCATGGGGGCTCTCTACTTAAGCCCCATGGCCGGCTCAAGCTCACTCTCTTGGCCATTTGCATTGACATAGCAACCTTGTGAGCTTAGTCAAAGCCCTCCCACTTATCTCCATTATTGATTCATCATCTTTGTGAGATTGGGAGAGAATCCAAGTGCATTGCTTGAGTATTTTGCATCTAGAGGCACTTGGTGTTTGTGTTTCGCTACGGGATTCTTTTGTTACTCTTGGTGGTTGCCACCACCTAGACGGCTTGGAGCAGTGAGGATCGTCGAGCGGAGGTTGGTGATTGTCTCCTGCTCTGATCGTGGTGATTATAAGGGGTTCTTGACTTTTCTCCGGTGGAGAGCCAAAAGATACTCTAGTGGATTGCTCGAGGCTTGTGTGATCCTCATCTTGTGTTGGTTGTGCAGCACCCTATTGAGGGTTTGGCGTGTGATGCCAGTTAGCGCGTGAACCTCCAAGTGAGTGAATCGCCACAACGAGGACTAGCTTGCCGGCAAGCAAGTGAACCTCGATAAAAATCATTGTGTCATCATTTGATTCCTAGGTGATTGGTATTCATTGGTATTCATTCTTGTGATTGATTGGTTCATTCCTTGACTCAGTGGTATAACCATCTTGCTCTTTCTCTTTACATTACCGTAAACTAGTTGTCAAGCTCTTTAGTGTAGATAGTCGTGAGAGCTTGTTAGTTTGGTTAGTGTGGCTCTTTAGTTAGCCTTCGAGAACACACTAATTTAGTGTAGTAACATAGCTATTGTGTGGATAGAGACTATAGAAACTAGAATTGTGGTAGGTGGCTTGCTTTTTAGTAGGCTAGCGCAACACTCGCTTTGCCCCATATTTGTCTAATCGGTTTGCTAAGTATTGTTGTAGAAATTTTTAATAGGCTATTCACCCCCCTCTAGCCATTAGGACCTTTCAACAGTTAGGATGAGTTGGTCTACAGAAGAGGTGAGAGTGCCATTCTTGCCACCAGGAATCAAACAAATTTGAGAAGAAAGTAGCTCTTCTCCATTCATGCAGGCAAAGGGAAGGAAGGTTTTATTCCAATTGAAAAACTCTAGAAGCTTCCATCATCACACTGATACCTTCTCTTGGCTTCAGAGTGTTTCTAAAGAATAGCCTAGGAGGTAGTTGGCCAAGGCTGAATTGATGGGCCACAAAAAAAGGATTATAGAATTCATAAGTTGTGAGATTATCTAAGAAAAAAGAACCAGTAGCCATTTTACCATGGTCATGGTGAAATTCGACTGGCAGTACATAGGGTTTGATAATATAACTAAAAATTGCAGCAGCTGTTTCATTCAAGCAACCTGATTCAAACCGAAATTTGACTGGCAGAACTAGTTCATTGTCTTCATCCTCATCATAAGGCAGCCAAGTCAAGATGTTTGCATCAAACCCTTTGAAAAATTTCTTGAAAAGGTGGCCTACATCAACAACAATTGTTATGGCTGATGCAGCTTCACCATAATTCATACACTATCGAGTTCTTCCTTCTTTTCCTTTATAATTTTCAGTAAAGTTAGAAGAAGGGAAGCTTAGATTCCTAAGATCGGGTCTTACAATCTTATGCATGTACAAATTTAGCCACAATTGTATTAACCACCAAGGGCCACTGGTGGTATACACTGGTTCATTTTTCAGTAATTGAACAAATACTTAGTGCATTATGTGATAAGCAGACCCTAGCAGATATCTTTCGAGGGGGATTTCATTGCTGGCTGCTAGACGTTCTACCATGTATTTATGATTGTAAGTTGGTCCGTAAGATGACCCATAAAAGATGAATTTTTCTAGCCACATGTTCAGGAAAGCTACATGCTCTCTTTCATCAACAATTGATCCATCCCCAATATGGTTCAGAATATAGCTTGTCCATCCTGTGTAGTCTGATATTTTGGCTAATTTCTTAGACCCAACATTTAAGAAATCATAGGGTTCCATTGATCCTATTATTCTAAGGCTGGTCAACATGTAAATATCGACTAAGGTGATGGTCATTGGACCATGACCAAAAACAAAAGCATTCAAAGTGTTTGACTAAAAGTAAGATGCAAAAATCAGAAGTAAGTCATTCCTCTATATTCTAGATAGTGAGAGTGTCAGGCATTGGTTCAAGTCATAAATTTCCCAATCTTCAGTCTTTTTCTCTGATACTCTACGGAACTAATCCCTCCATCCCTTAGGCATTTTGGGCTAATTTCTAAAGGGGGTTTTGGTGTTCGAAGAAGACAAATTTACTATAGATTGTTTGAAGGGGATTCGGTTGGTTTCTTGATTGATGAAATCAGATGGATCAGGGTTACCCATGGGTCCAAGATAATAGGCATTAGGAACAACAGCTGATGGAATCAAAATTTCATTCCTTATTTCCTAGAAACCAGTTGGGATGATTTTAAGAAAAAGAAAAATACAAAGTAGCGGCTAACACTTTAAAGGTAGAAGTTTGTAGGCATACCTCAGGAACGTGATCGCTAGTTGCCATTGTAGCCAAAATGGGTCTGAGTCTGAGGAAGGTTACTTGAACGACAGTTTGGTAGAACAGAGGATTTGCTAGGGTTAAGGCTTTGGCGGTGGCGGCTTTGACTGTTGAAGTGTGCTCGAGAAAGAAGGGGAAAGTAATCAGGCCGAGCGAGCTAGAAATAATACTGTTGGGGTATTATATAGAATTTGGCCTGAGAGATCAAGAGTCATACGTTTATTTTAGAATGAGCGGTTGCAACACGGTGAACAGATGAATAGGAATTTTGGAATAAAGTCATTTTTATCCCAAAATTAGGGGACATGTGTTTACACCAAAAATTGGGAAGAAGAATGCGGGAACTCGAAGCTTCCAGGATTATGTCATCTAAGGAATCGATTAGATGTGAATCGATATCAGCTGATTTAGATGTGATGTCAGAATCGACTATTTTATGGATGACATCAGCAGACGGTGTCAATAGGCTATGTTCGGATGGTGCCAGGAAGATGTGTCGGACTCTACAAATAAGAAAAAATAGGGTCCAAGTTATTATTAAATTAGAGAGTTTTCTTTTATTCCAAGAATAGTAATAAGTCGTATTTTGGTAGGATTCATGCTTAGGTTCCGGGTATAAATATTAGACCCTGGTTATTATAAAAAAGGACGAACACACAATCAATACAATCTTTCCGACTTTCGCCATCGCATTAGGAGTAGGAGTACTGTAGATCTCGACGAGTTCTTCGGCAAATAGGGATGCATCGACTGATCGATTTCTAGCTTGCTTGTGAGTACCGTTAGGATTTGTATTGTGCTTGTAAAGCTGCATCAGCTGACTGATCTTTTATGAGCCATAATATAAGTTAGTTATCGATCTGTATTGTAGTTTGTAAGGCTGCATCAGCTGATTGATCTCTTACGAATCATAATATAGATCAAAGTTATTGATATTGTGTTAAATAACTTGTTGTTGAATACAATATCACCAATTATCAAATCTGCTAAGATTAGTAGGATTTTCCTTGCTGTTTTTTGTTGATTCACTAGTTATAGATCTTGCTATAATTAATGTTTTATTAATTATAACAAAATCGCTCGATTGAGATAGAGATAGATCGCTTCAAATCTTATAATTGATGGCTTGATTCCGCTAGATCGACTGTTTTATCTCTATTCCAATCTAACATAGTACTCATTCAAAGACATGTTTCAATCTCGAATGAACTCACTAGTTAATGAGATCTAATCTAAGGACACTACCACAGCTGCATCGATCCGGTCGAACCTCACTGGTAAGACTTTAGATTAGGTCGAACCTCACTGGTAAGACTTTAGATTAGTGGTCTTGTTCTAATCTAAAGTCTTACCAGTGAGGTTCAACCGGATCGATGCAGCTATGGTAGTGTTCTTAAATTAGATCTCATTAACTAGTGAGTTCATTCGAGATTGAAACATGTCTTTGAATGCGTACTATGTTTGATTGGAATAGAGATAAAACAACTGATCAAGCGGAATTAAGCCATCAATTATAAGATTTGAAGCGTAAACAAATCAATGGACGACCAATTAAGATGATATGATGCCGATCTATCTCTGTCTCAATCAGATGATTTTGTTATAATTAATAAAACATTAATTATAGTAAGATCGATAACTTGTGAATTAGCCAAAAACAGCAAGAAAAATCCTACTAATCTTAGCAGATTCGATAATAGGTGAAATTGTATTAAACAACAAGTTATTTCACACAAGATCGAAAACTTTGATCTATATTATGATTCGTAAGAGATCAATCAGTTGATGCAGCCTTACAAACTACGATACAGATCGATAACTAACTTATATTATGGCTCATAAAAGATTAGTTAGCTGATGTAGCTTTACAAGCACAATACAAGTCGTGACGGTACTCACAAACAAGCTGAAGATCGATCAGTTAATGCATCCCTATTTGCTGAAGAACTCGCCGTTATCTACAGTACTCCTACTCCTAATGCGATGACGAAAGCCGAAAATATTGTATTGATTGTGTATTCGTCCTTTTTTACAATAACCAGGGTCTAATATTTATACCCAAAATCTAAACATGAATCCTACCCAAATACGACTCATTACAATTCTTAAAATAAAAGAAAACTCCCTCATTTAATAATACCTTGGACCCTATTTTTTCTTAATTGTATAGTCGACACATCTTTCTGGCGTCATCCAAACATAGTCTATTGACACCATCTGCTGACGGCATCCATAAAATAACCGATTCTGACATCACATCTAAATCAACTGATATTGATTCACATCTAATCGATTCCTTGATGACACAATCCTGGAAGTTTCGAGTTCTCGCATTCTTCTTCCCAAATTTTAGTGTAAACAGCTACGAATTTAAATGTGTTCAAAGACACCAATCTTTTTGATGATGGATTCACCATAATTTGCTTGCAAGCCTTGCACAAAGTCCAATTGAAAAAGTGCTCTCTATAATGGAGAAAGAGCCAGAATGAGAATCAAGCAATATAGCCATCAAAACAACACTAATTAAGCAACAAAATCAAAGAAGTGGATGCTTGTTACTAACCTTAAAGTAAGAAGATCAAGCCATTCTTTCAAATCCAAGAGCTAGCTTCATGGTGAAGAGCAGCCGTAACAATGGAGGGAGTGGCCCAAACGCACGTCTATGTGCTCGGGATGGAAGAGAGGAGAAAGGAGAGGACGGCGCTAGCTTTTTGTACTGTGATGTTATCACCGTCGGTTCTTATCTAGAACCGACAGTGATAGCCCAACATCACTGACGGTTCTTGAATAGAACCGGCAGTGATAAGTAGAAGTCAAGCCACTACCGGTGCAAGCCACAAACCGGTAGTGATGTGGACCTTCACTGTCGGTTTTAGGCCAGCCCCAATCATTTTCTAATTTTCAAGCTCAGAACCGACAGTGAAGGTACATCACTGCCGGTTCACCTAATCCGACAGTGATAAGACCGGCAGTAATATCTAGATCTGTAGTAGTGTACTAAAAGCCCTACTATTGTTCCTGCATCTATCTCCAAGTCTGAGAAAGGTTCCAGACAGCTTGGTATTGGCCTTGTATAATATATCAGCTCAATAACCTGTAATGCTTTTGTATAGCTACTCTGCTCTGCCATGTAGCAAACCATGTCCTTGTTTATTTGTAGACTGAAGAACACGTGCAACTGCTAGGGATAATTACATGCATAATACCTGTATAATTATGTGCAATGCTATTCAATGTCCAAGTTCCAATTCTATTTCCTCATATTTCTGGCTGCATGTGTGCGCGATGGCGCGCCCCTCCACTAGTTTGTTGTCATTCCTACTAGTTACAAGTGTGGATGATCCAACCAGTTAATCATTGCTAGTTGAATAGGTGTACCCTCGTTTGATACTTGGTTTTAAGCTGTGGAACATGGGTTGATGAACGACCACGTGTAATAATCTACTTTTGGGCTACATTGTTAGGGTGTTGGAGCAGCTCCAACCCAGTTCGCTATACTATGATGAGCCATCGTCACAGCAGACCCAGGTCTATCGAAGCCCAAAATAAATCAAGGTATCAGGTCTAATTCAAACCAACAGGGTAGCGTGATAGATGAGGATTCTCGTACCTTTGTGTTTACTCCACCATCAATTTTTGATCTAGGATTAAACCGAATATGTGGTATTATTTGGATGCAAAGGATCACTTGAACAAACACGTTCTGAATAGGGCTCGTTTGGTTCCTTTGGAACGAGTCCCTGAAACGAGTTTCAATTGGAACGATAATGCTCTGGTCCGAGCGTCTGACACTTGAAAATATAAGACGAACTCTAGGATGTACCACGGACAACGACAACCACTCATTTTTAATTAATTCTTATACACTCATTTTTAGCCTCCACCAACACCGTGCTCTGTTCTACCTTTCTTCAAACTCGCATCCACCTGCTCCACTCCGCCCCGCCGCGTGCCCTTCCAGCACCGTGCCCCGTCCCTCGCCACGTGTGCACTTCCACCCACCGCGCCGCACCCCATCCCCTGCTGCGCCCCCTTCCACCTCGTTCGTCGCGGCCATGGACGTCACCGGGCCACCACACCAACCAGGCGCCACCAGTAGGAGGTCGTTGTCGGCTGGGACATCATCTATGCCGCCAACTGAAGACACCACGATAGGAAGGGAAGTCCTGCAATGGAGGTGTATGCTGGGCTATTGTTCTCTACGTCCCCCGAGCTTATTGGCTATCGTAGTCCCCCACCAGGTAGGCCATGACCGCGCGGACGAACACTGTGTTTCAAGTGTTTCAGGTGTTTCTAACTTTTTATTTCAAGTGTTTCATCTGGACGTTGCGAAAGTAGATCTCGAATGTTGCAATGACAAAATACGCATGTTGCAAGCCTATGTTTCAATTGTTTCAGGTTTTTCAGACGTATATTGCAAATGTTTAATCTGGATGTTACAAAAGTAGATCTTGGTGTTGGACATGTTGCAATGGGCTACACATGCATGTTTCAACTATCTTCACACGCATATTGCAAATGTTTTATCTGGATATTTCAAAAGTAGATCTTGGTGTTAGCACATGTTGCAATGGTCTAGAGCACATGTTTCATATGCACATTTCAAGTGTTTCATTTGTCTTCAGACGTATTTTACAAATGTTTCATTTAGATGTTTCATAAGTGGATCTAGTGTTGCACATGATGCAATGGCGTCGATGGCTGGCCACCACCTTCTCCTGGTCCGTGAACTCCCTAACCAGTGCCACGGCCCTGTCGTGGTCACTAGCAGCTCTGGCACCTGGCCTCTGGCCTCCTCAGCATGGGTGCGGAGGCGGCGCGAGTGGGGGAGCGGAGGGAGTGAGGACGTTCGAACAGGAGGCGCAACGGGGGCGCGGGCATCCGAACGGGAGGCGTGGAGGGGACACGGCCGTGCGTGAAATGAGCAAGAGGCACCGGTGTCCAAACGCGGGCGTCCGTCAGGATTTCCGGGTGCTGACCATATCGCAGTTGGAACGGTTCACTATTTGTATATTGTTTTTTTATCTCCTATTCCTATAGTGTTGATGAGCTTGGAATGATTCGTAGCTCCAACGCAGGCTAACCGAATGGACCCTAAATGAGGTCCGTGACCGTGAGCCTGTTTCTCGGCGCATTTTGGGCCAGCCCTCGTCCCGCGGAGGCCCAAGGTCGCCCCATCACTGATTCGCTTAGGCCTACTAATCTCTCCCGCCGTCGTGCTCTGCCTCAGCATGATTGAGCACCCTGTGTCTGTGTCAGTTAGTCCTCGCTGAACCAAACAGCAGACGAGTGCAGCATGGGAGCGTTGAAGCTTGCAGCCTTTGACCACTCTCTCTCTCTCTTTCTCTCTTGACCACTCTCTCTCTCTCTTTCCTCTTGACAGTGTGTTTTGTTTGTGTGTGTGTTGCAGCCTTTCGCCGTAAATTTTCTTTTGGTGCCGTTTGCTCGGGTACAGGTCAGAGGACACGGGCAAACGACAAGGCACTAGAAGAGGCAGCAGCATCCGTTACATCCATCCGAGTAGTACCACATGAGTACGTGGCGTTGGCAACGTATTAGGACACAATCACACAATCATTGATCCAGTGGATTAGGTTAAGTTATCTTTAGAAAGGGAGGGCATCTAAACAAAGCACCCGAGAACATTCTCTTTAACAGCCGGTGGCGAGTCAGAGGTCACAAAGTGGTGGCACCGCCGTTGCGGCGTCCCACTCTGATGATGACCTAATCAGAGGCCGGAATGGATAAATTAAGAAGCTCTGTCTTAATAATCAATCAGACGGCCCTCTTCTAAGTCCAATGATTAGCTCCATCTTCGCGTTAGGATCAGACGAGAGGAGCTGTCTGTCTGTCCTTAACTTCGTCACGCTGATAGATATAATCTGTGTGTGGTGTGGCAACACATTCGTTGGGGCTCCCAATCACTCGGTCAGAGTGGTTTGGAAACTGAAAAACCTGCTGTCACCACGATGAGCCACAGTAATTTTGGCAGCGGACGAAAGGAGAGGAGGGGAGGGCCCGGCCCAGCGCAGCGGAGCAACGGTGGACGTTAGTGGTAGCCGTGCCCCTGCCTAGCGCCTATTTTCGCGAAAGCAAAGCAGAGAGCTGGCTGAGGCAGAGGCAGAGGCGCAGACGGCAGAGCAGAGCTGGTAGGTTGCCCCTGCACCACCAACATGGCAATGGGCAATGGCATCAGGCGCCAGTTTAGTTGCACCCCATTTTGCAAAAATTTTCAAGATTCCCCGTCACATCGAATCTTTAGACGCATGCATGAAGTATTAAATATAAATAAAAAATAAAACTAATTACACAGTTTAGACGAAATCCACGAGATGAATCTTTTAATCCTAATTAGACTATGATTGGACACTATTTACCAAATAACAACGAAAATGCTACAGTAGCACTTTGCCAAAAAATTTGACATCCAAACCAGCCCCAGCTTTGTTTGAGCAAGGCACATGCATCTGTATCCATCCACGGCCTGATCTGATGGCCATGGACAATTCCTATTCCTATTCGGCCATGGCGGCATGCATGGCCATGCCAATGCCAAACAGGCCAAGGCAAGGCAGCGGCAGCGGCGGCGGCAGTCCGTAGTCAGTCCCAGCAGGCCCGGCCACCGGGGAGCGGGGACGGTCAAACTGAGACGCTAGCGCAGCGCGGCGAGCAGTGAATCTGGATGAAAACGGTAGGGATAATGGTATTGGAAACCGAATCCGTTTAGAGAGGTTGAGATCTGTCCGTATCTGAGTCTGGATATCCAACATCTCATACCGTATCTATATTCGAATACGCAAATCACATATTTATGATGTCGATATCCAATCATATTCTATCCGACATAGTTGACACTATCCGTATTCAAATCCAAATCCAGACAAAAATATAAAAATAAATATAATATCGGTGATATCCGTCCGTATCCCATACATTTTCATCCCTGCTCCCCAGCGGCCAGCGTTGCGCAGCCCGGGACTCCTCTCTTGTTTTATCCGGGCCTTGTTTAGATTATCTCTAAATTCTAAGTTTGTTTTCTCTCTCTCCATCACATCAATTTTTAGCCGCTTATATGGAGTATTAAATGTAGGTAAAAAAATAACTAATTGCATAGTTTAGTTGGAAATCACGAGATGAATTTTTTGAGCTTAGTTGGTCTACGATTGAACAATATTTACCAAATAAGACGAAATTGCTACTATTCATCGGTTTGAAATTTTTTTTAATCTAAACATGGCCCCGGTCAGTATCACTGTGTCTAGGAGTACTCCTACAGTACATGCAGTAGCAGCGGCCAGCAGCCACATTGCTAGGCTACGGTTGCTGTGTTTGTCAGTGATTGGTCTTGCGTCTGGTCTGCGTCCTTCCAGTTTAGCACCCTGTTAGCTTAGGTTGAAATTGGACGGGGCATGTTTAGTTTCCAAAAAATTTTACATAGTATATATCACATCAAATTTTACGGCACATATATGGAGTACTAAATATAAATAAAAAAACTAATTACACAGTTAGGTGAGAAATCGTGAGACTGAAAAAAAATACGGCGGAACTACTAGGATGAAAACCTGAGGCGAAAAATACCCAAACAAACCCGGACGTCGGCTCGGAAAGCGTGAGTAGCAGCACTAGTGCTCTCCCGCTCTCATATCTTTCCGCTTTCGGATGCGTAAGTTCCTAAGCACGCCTCGATGATTTTGGCAACAGGGGGAAGCAACTTTTGTTCTTATCATCGTGATTCCAATTCCAGGGTACCCTTTAGTTCCCTCCGAAAATGCTAAATTTTTCAAGATTCTTTGTCACATCGAATCTTTGGACGCATGCATAAAGTATTAAATATAAATAAAAAATAAAACTAATTACAAAGTTTAGACGAAATCCACAAGACAAATCTTTTAAACCTAATTAGATTATAATTAGACACTAATTACTAAAAAACAACGAAAACTGCTACGGTGTCATTTTGTCAAATTTTTCGACATCTAAATAGGCCCCGGGCAGCAGAAGCGACCCGGTGAAGATTCATGAAATCCGCGCAGCATGCTCCTACCCGTAACTGCTAAAGCGGCACGGCAGCCCCACGTAGCACTACCTACCGCGGGGGGAGAGCGGAGAAAAGGACAACAACGGCCAGGCAGCTCAGGACAGCTGGAGACGCCGGCATGCCACGCGCGAGCTCTCTCGCGGGAATCACAGGCCACCAGCAAGCAGAAAAGCACCCCAATGGCGCCAATACCCCATGGTCCATGACACTGCAATAGTGACAAGTGACAGCAAGGTAGGATATTGATTGAGAGGGCAAGACGCAAGCAGAATGCAGAGGAAAGATCCACGGAGAGAAATTGAGCCATCAGTGACTGCTTTGCTGTGTCTCGTCGCTATGGGATCATGGCTGGGTCGGTCGGTCATCTGATAGCTTTGGTTTCTTCAAGGTTGGAGCAGGCCAAAAGCAAAGGGCACTAGAATGCAATGCAACGCACAGACAGGTACGCACCTATAGCAGCTACCTCGTGATATGATTAGGATCAAGTGCCCAAATTCACAAAGCAAGACAGCCGAACGAGCAAGAGCACAGATGATCAATCCACTCCACATTGTCGGTTGATTTAGACAGAAGCAAGGTTCTCACTGATGATGATTATGACGCTTGTCGCTACATAACAATGATTAAATGAGGCCAGGAGAGCAGATAGGAAGGAGACGGAATCCCTTGGACAGCAGATTACGACACATGATGATTACAGGGAACGAAACCAAATTTCACGCACTCACACGCAACGCAGCTAGCTGCTGAAACAAGAGCGACCGAACCACCCGCACAAGTTGATTGATGATGCATGCATGGCAAGTGAATGCAACACTGACGCGCTTGCCGCTGCCCCCTAAGATCGCCATTGCTCCAGCAGAAGAAGCCCTCTGCAAATTAAGAACGCTTGGACGAGACACCACGGGAGGCTCACGCGTTGCTCCTGAAGGAGCCGAGGGCCTTGATGGCGCCCGCCCGGAGGATGTACTGGTGGTAGAACGCCGCGATGGCAGCGCCCACGAGAGGGCCCACCCAGAAGATCCACTGCAAAAAAGGGTTAACCAGATCAACATCAATCAGTACATCTGCAGCGCAAGGACAAGTGTCAAATAAACCACAGAAATTAACAAGACAACATACCTGGTCATCCCAGGGCTTGTCCTTGTTGTAGATGACGGCGGCGCCCAGGCTCCTGGCCGGGTTGATGCCGGTGCCGGTGACGGGGATGGTGGCCAGGTGGACCATGAACACGGCGAACCCGATGGGGAGGGGAGCCAGAACCTGACAAAAAAAAAATCACGGACGGTCAGGTCAGGTCAGGAGTAAGGTAATAAGAAGTATCATATCATACTTTGGCAATAATAGAAACCATTAGCTAAAATACACTCGTATTGTACCACATCGAATGCGACGGGCGCCGAATGGTTGCCAAACTGAACTAAACAAAACGCCACAGGCTACTACTGCCTGCAGGGAGGAGAGGGTACGGTGCGAGGCGCCAATAATTCACCATGGTCATGCAGGGAGCAGAGGCTCACATGGCGTGGGACAGAACACGAAGGCGGGCGTGCACGGACCAGCTCATGACGAGGGCCGGACCAGACCCAGCTCAGCTTTTTACACGATGGGGGCCCACCCCCTGACCCGTACCACTACTACCGGCCCCGAATGTTTACTGTGCCCGTCAATGGGAGTCAGCCAGGGGATGGGGGCGGTAAAAAAACTTCTTTTAATTATGTCTGGAGGGTGATGGCTGGCCGTGGCCGGGGCCTGACGATGCCCTGCCGGATGCCACTGTGGATATGACTCCTACTCCTAATCGAATGTTCCAGCAAGTGTGCGTTAATAACGGCCATTAATCACGACTATGAAAGCCTTAATGACGCACGGTGGTTGTGTACTGCTATTTTACAAGATTTGGAGCTCACGCATCCAGACACACACACCTGATTCACCTGCCTTCCACACGTTTTAACTCAATCAACTTCAAGCTTTTAATAGTTTTAATTCTCACCCCACCAACGAACAACCTTAGCTAATAAATAGTGTAAAATTTGTAGCTAGAAGCATGGAAGAACAAAACAGACAGCAGGAGAATCTTTCAAAAACTAAAACACTTTAGTTAGTCTACGGCGAAGAAATTCGCTCTGGAGCAATGATGATACTCATATTCTGCCCTGGACTTTCCAAAGAGGAGATAAACTGGATATTCTCCTGCCTTTTTGTACGTTGCCAAGATTTGAGCATGTGATTAGCTCGCATGACTTGAGCTCTAATTAAGCTCGCCTAGGACTCAACTTACGAGTGATGCCAAGTATTAAAACAAGCTAACTTTTAAGCTACAAAATAGTATACTCTCAACTAAGCAGGTAGCAGCAGATCGAGACACAAAGCTGAAAGAAAAAAAAAGGAAGAGGCGGTGGCGTTGGTCGGGTGCTCACCGGGACGTGGGAGTCGCGGGCGCTGCGCTTGGGGTCGGTGGCCGAGAAGACGGTGTAGACGAGCACGAAGGTGCCGACGATCTCTGCGCCGAGCCCCGTCCCGCGGGAGTACCCCGACGCGAGCGAGTTGGCGCCGCCGCCGTACCTGTCGAAGTAGGCGCTCTGGAACGCCTTGACGAGCCCCACGCCGCAGATGGCGCCGAGGCACTGCGCCACGATGTAGAGCAGCGCGCGCACCAGGGAGACCTTCCGCGCCAGGAAGAGGCCGAACGTGACGGCCGGGTTGATGTGGCCGCCCGAGATTCCGGCCGTGCAGTAGACCAGCACGAAGATCATGCCGCCGAACGCCCAGGCGATGCCCAGCACGCCCACGCCGCCGCACGCCGCGTCGGCGCCCGACGCCGTCGTGTCCGTCTGGTGCTTGTACCCGATCACCGTGGCGACGGTGATGTACAGGAACAGCAGCGTCGCGATGAACTCGGCGATCACGGCGCGGTACAGCGACCAGGAGCCCAGCTCCGCCGCGTCGATCAGCGGCGCCGGGGGCGGGTCCGTGTAGTCCTTGGCAGCGAACTCGCCGCCGCCGGCGCCGCTCTCGATCACGTCGTCCTTGCCCATGGCCGCCTAACTTGGCTTCGCTTAGCAGCAGCGAGAGAGTGAGGGAGAGAGCTGGCTCCGCTTGCAAGGAATGGAATGGATGAGTGAGTGAGGAGGGAGAGGGTGGTGCTATTTATGGAGGGAGTGGAGAGTAGGTAAGTGACAACACAGCGTAATAGTATAGTAGTGCTGCAATTTCTGGTTATTGCTTGATGGAATGGAACAGGGAAAATCCAGCAGCTTCGTACCAATTTCTGGTTTTTTTTATTACTTTTAACTTTGTGTCGATAAGATCGAATAGCTTTTTTTTTCTCGTCTGCTAAAATTTAGTTTATATCGATGTTTATGTTGAAATGGTATTAGAAAAAAATATTATTTTACAACTGGGAAGTAGTTCGAATAAGTTCACGAAGCAGGGCATCTGTTTTTTTCCTTAGGTAAAGGAGTAGTATATATTTCCTGACGCTCGCGCGCGCTCTCTCTCTCTGCCTTTAGTTTTTGTTTTGCGTGCGCCAATCCAATGATGCTGGCTGGATAAGCTATCGAGGTTTGTGCTGTAAAGCCAAGGATCCCCACAAATCCATGGGCTGGTGGGGTTTTTGTTTTCAGAGCGGGAAAAATGGGTAGAGAAGTTTCCAGGGATGGAATCCTGGGAAACGAAAATGTGACATGACAAACTTTAAAAAATGTTACACGAGATGTGGATTATTGGTCTCCCTTCGCTGTCAGATAAATCAAACGGCTAAAAGGCTCGTTCGCTGGTCTAAAACTTGGCTGAAACTGACTGAAAAATACTATTTCAGCTAAATTATTGTGAGACAAAAACACTGTTTCGACTAAAAAAAAGTCGAACAGGCCAAACATAGGGTAAGCCAATATATCGACCCCCTCTCTGGTCTCTATCCATCATCAAGCAAACTAAGCACCGAGAAAACTGGAGGCAACGAGTGTAAGGGGTTGGACGGCAATTTGCTTACATCTTTAGTCTCCTGTTTAACATGGGACGTCTAAACCTTAAATTAATTACGATTGAGCTTTCTACGAGTTCACTCGGTAGGAAACAATAGGTAAAGGTATGGCGAGCGTGGTAAAGAGTAGTAGCTGGGAGAACTAACCAATTACTAGCTCCTAATTAATTCGACAGTCCTTGCAACGTGGAACAGAACGCCATGTTCGCTTGGGTTATAATTCATATTTTTTCAGTTAATGAACAGTAGTTTTTTTTAGCCAACAGTATTTTTAGTCATAGCTTATCAGCCAATCGAATAGATGAAAAGGTTTTGCACCTTATCGGAACGGACTCAGGACACTGTTTTTTTTTACAATAACAACTTTTAATATATAATGTTAAAGTACATTACAACAGTGTGGAAAAAAAATTCCCATATTACATAGCACAGCCAACTGCCCAGACGTACGTGCTGTTGTCAACATTGGTTTGCTCATGTAACCGGTTTGTTCGCTGGTTGGTTTCTGGGCTGGTTTGGGCTGGCTGTTGCTGGTTTGTTGTGAGAGGAAAACATTGTTGGCTGGCTGGTTTAGGCTGGCTGAAACCAACAAGCGAACAGGGTGAACATTACTTTATTTTTCGTCTTCCCTACCACATACTCCGATCAGTGCGTATTCAAAATTCGGGTAAGGCACACCACCGGGTTTCATGCATCGGCAACGGCATGTAGCCAAGGAGCGTGCAACCGACCGACGACGAAATGGGCAACGGCATGGTTTTAAATAGCTCGATATTACTACTATACTATGTGTTGATTGGTTGATTGATTATAGCTAGACAGAGAGTGTTTTATAAATAATAAAAGAAGTTTATGTATGTTAGTATCTTGCAACGACCATAACCGGCGAGGATACTGGAAAGTCTCCTGACCATTCCAGAGCGGAAGAAGGAGATAAGCAACAAAAATCCGCACTAGCCGTCGTCCATGACTCAGTCATCGCATCGGAATATCGGATCGCGTCGCAATCAGTGCCCCGCCCGTCAGTCTGTTCGGGAGGCCATATCATATCGTGGATTATTTACTGCTGGCTGGTTTAGTATGAGAGAAAAACACTGTTTTCGGCTGAAAAATTACGATCGTTTACGAGCAAGCGAACAGGCTGACGCGTGTTGGCCTGGCCACCGGCCGAGGAGCCGTGGGCTGGACTTGCGCAGAGCATGCATGCCGCACGAGGAATAAAATTCGGGCCGATTGGGCGGCGGTGTTGATCGACGCATCCCGCCACCGGTACCGCCCTCGCTGCGTACTACGCTCTGTACGGCGTCCAACGACGACTGCCTGGCCAGCAGAGGAAGCTGCTGCTCTTTGTGCGGTGTAGTGCTCCTTTGTTGGTCTTCATCTCTGCCCTGCCGGCCCCTCCCGTCGCGTAATCTCATCTCAATCAATCATGGCGCCCGCAGGCGCGCGCGAGGGCGGGCGCGGCCGACCGGGCAGCCTGGTTGAGGTGGGCGAAGGCCGTGCGTGTCCGCCATTTGCATGCATGTCAGCCTGTGCCTGTGCCTGTGCCTGTGCGGCTGGGTGGCCTGGGTGGAGGACATATCAGCGGCGGGTCAGACTGAGACGAGATCATGGCTACGGCGACTGCGATGCGGCTTGCGCACTCCATCCATCAGACGGTGGCGCAAGTGGACGGACGCTGGCCCGGGCGTGGCGCAAGTGAACGAAAGGCGAACCCAATCAGCGCCGCAGATCGGCCGGACGGAGAGTCCTTCTGGCCTTGTCGCTCCCGGCGCACGTCGCGTCGCGTCGCGTCGCATCAGCACGCTCCCCATCCAGCGTGGCGGGTCACACTCACACGCTTCCCCGGGCCGGACCGCTCCAACGTTCACCTAGGTGCCGTTTGGAGTAGCCACTAGTAGGCACGTCCAGCTACTCCGATCGTCTGGCTCTCTCAACGAATCAGTACTTTTAGCCATGTAACTCGCACCCTGGTCGGACTCCGATCGCCTGGGGGGCCCGTTGTTCCAGACCCTTCTGCTCTGCCACCGCCCTCCAGCAGGTCCGAATTCCCCATCCCTATCCGCGGCCAGCCAGGGCCAGGGTAGTCGTCGGCCGTGCTCGCTGTTCCAATTCCAACAGCAGCAACGCCGACGACGCCGACAGCCGCTGGGGTCTCGGCATCGGCAGGGCCGCCACGCCGCGCGCAGCCACACATCCCACCCATCCGTGGGCCGCAACGGCTACGTGTCGCGCCTCCGCTCGCGCGCCGCAATTCTTTACCGTGTCATGTCTGCCTCTCGCTATCCGTTCCCGTTGCTCAAGATGCTCGCACGTTCATCTCGTGTGCGCGCACAGTGCTCTGCTCTGCTGCCGTACTGTTTCGACGCTGTCACGATTCACGAAGAGCGTGGCTGCGTGGGAAGCGAACGACTGCGCCTGTGCGTCAACCTCTCGGATTCCTCTTTTCTTCTGGTTCTGGGGGTTCTGGCGACGGAGGTGCCCACCTGTCCATGGGAGCCCGACAAGCCCCGATCCTCCCGTATCTCCGGCCGTGGATGTGATGAAAAGGCAATCACACGGATCAAGGACAAGTTTAAATTTAGGGTACGTTTAAATTCATAGTGTAAAATTTTGGTGTTCAGATACTAATAAAAAAATAAATCATAGAATTCGTCAGTAATCTGTGAGATGAATTTATTAAGCCTAATTAATCCATCATTAGCATATGTGTTACGATAGCACTATATTGTCAAATCATAGACTAATTAGGCTAAAAAAATTTATCTTGCAAATTAGTCGTAAACTGTGTAATTAGTTATTTTTTTAAGTCTATATTTAATATTTCATACATATGTTCAAATATTTGATGGGATAGAAAGTAAACTTTAGAGCGAGGAACTAGACAAAGACTAAGGGGGTGTTTGGTTTCCTGAACTAAATTTTAGTCCATGTCACATCGGATATTCGGATGCTATTTAGGAGAACTAAATATGAGTTAATTATAAAACTAATTATACAGATGGAGACTAATTTACGAGACGAATTTATTAAGCATAATTAATCCGCCATTAGCATATATTTACTGTAGCACAACATTGTCAAATCATAAACTAATTAGGCTTAAAAAATTCGTCTCACAAATTAGCCACAATCTGTGGAATTAGTTATTTTTTTCGTCTATATTTAATACTTCATACATGTGTCTAAACATTCGATAGAACAGGGATTAAAATTTTCCTGCAGCAACCAAACACCCCCTAATACAAATATGCAAACCATTCATTTCCCTTCGTCATATCCTTCAACTATTTTAACGAAGAGAGTCCAGAACAGGAAAGCGCAGCGGGCGCTCCGAGAAAACGGGGTATCCCTCTACGGCATTTGCATGTGCACTCGCTGCTGCTGCAGGCGCTCAGCCACATGTTTCGTCGGGAAACCTTTGTTTATTCTCCTAATTACTACCACTGGCACAAGCACGGTGACCCGGTCTTCTCCTGTTCCCAACAGGGCGGCAGCAGAGGGACGAGAGATGAGGATGGTGGATGGTGGATGGTGGATGGATCAGCCCAGTCACGTTGCATCACGCACCGCGCACCGGCACACCTGGATTTTTTTTTTAATTTTAATACTTTTTGAAAATTAATTTTAAATCTAACGGCGTCGGTTTTTTTAAAAAACTAACACTTTTGGCCGCGCTTATTGCCCTAGCGCGGCCAAATGCATGTGCCGCGCCATGCATGGTGGCGCGGCAGAGGGCTGACGTGGCGGCGACCAGGAGCGCTGACCGTTGACGAGCAGGGCCTGCCGCGCCACCGATCTTGACGCAGCACTGCCGCGCCATGATCCGTGGCGCAGCAGACCCAAATAAACTTGCTGCAGATTAATGGCGTGCAGCGGCAGAAGGCAGCCTTGGCGCGACAGCTGGGCCTGCAGCCCCGCCAGGTGGAGGTGTGGTTCCAGAACAGGCGCGCCAGGTACGAAACGCACATGCGATATGTCGTCGTTGCACAGCTTTAATTTCACACACAGCTAGCCGCTCTATAGCTAGCATGCTGCGTATTCTGATGAACCTCTGATCAGCATGCACATTTTTCCCTCTTTTCTGCCCCTCCTGGCCTCCTCGTGCAAGACGAAGCTGAAGCAGACAGAGGTGGACTGCGAGTACCTAAAGCGCTGCTGCGAGACGCTGACGGAGGAGATCCGGCGGCTGCACAAGGAGGTGCAGGAGCTCCGCGCGCTCAAGCTCGTCTCGCCGCACCTCTACATGCACATGTCCCCGCCCACCACCCTCACCGTGTGCCGCTCCTGCCAGCGCGTCTTCTCCTCCTCGTCCAACAACGGCAACTCCGCCGCCGACAGCAACAGCGTGCTTTAGTTTCTCAGGCCACAGATTATTAAGCAGCTAGATTAAGCTTTGAGTGCACGTCGAATCGAATTAAGTAATACAATTAAGCCGCCTGCACGGCACGAGACCTATCACAAAGAGTGATTAGAGAGATGGAACATGGCTATCATCCCTGTTAATTAACAACACTAGCTAGGATCAGGCTTCAGGAACACGGCCGTCCAGTCCAGCAAGCTCTCGCCAAACTGATGGACCGCGACCTCTCTGCAGCTGGTGCATCATCGCCGGCCGTCATCATCACTGCCGTGCGATGGCGTGGTCGGTGCTACAGTCTGTGACGGGCTGGCTTTCAGCTGTTTGGCGCCGCGCCGCGAGGCTGATGTGACAGAGGTGAGTGCAGTGCAGTGACAAGAAAGGAGGCGCCTTAGCGCAATGAAATCGACAGCAGCAGCAGGCGTCTCCTCCGCCTCTCCTGGTGCCACCGACAGCAGCAGCAGGCGCCTCGAAGTCAAAAATGTAATTTATCTAAGCCCCTTGACTACTGCATCTACTGCATGATTTGACAACAGGGCTAGGTGTACACGATGCTACTGCTCAACAGCTGCTGAAAATGAAATGACCGATGCTGCAAAGGTGAAGGTGAAGTGAAGGGAGACTACTGTAGTGTGGTGTGTAGGAGCAGGCGTTGCCAATCAGACAGAGCAGCTACTACTACTATAGGTAGTGAGTGATAAAGCAATGCTACTGCATATACAGATACAGTACTGTGCGAATCAATAATCGATCTATTTACTCCGATCAACCACACCCACACCACAGGACAGGATCGTGTCTGCCATCAAGACGGGCGCACGATCGAGGACCGCGCGAGAACTGCTCGTGCAGGTGCCTTGTAGTACGTCAGGACTTATGGCTACAGATGAACCAACAAATGTGTAATCCAAACTTGACAGCCATGATTTTGTAACAGCTATTTTTTTCTGGCAGCCAATGAAAAATTATGTATGCCGCTTTTGTTGTAAGTACTGATGATAGTTAATACTCCATGATATGTAGCCATATTAAACAAAATCTAAACCTTGTGCCAAAAAAAACAGTTCTTCATGAGCCTATTACCATGTTGTTTCTGTTCGTTATGAGGAATTTTTCTATCCTTTTGCTGTTGTCCTTTATGGGCACAAACTATAATTACCTCTTCTTCAAAAAAAACTTCTTACCTGTCTACAGACTGGATACGGTTGCCTCCTAAAACTTTTTTCTGTTATAATAAATGATGAAATTCATAGCTAGGATCACGTAACATTAGTGCTGCATCTACATAGGTACTTTCAAAATTGATGATATATCTATTTTGTCAGTCTTCAAAATTCCCAATGCAAATAGGTTAATGAGTTCCATACTCTACTCTTGCCATTTCAGTAGTTTCTTCTGTAATTTCTACAGCTAATGTACAACTTACCCTGCAACTTACATATTTAGTTGGTACTATAACTTTTATAGCTAAAATACACGCCTTCCTTACAGATTTATTATGGCACTACCCACCACATATTTTTTCCCATCAATTTATCTATTTCGTTTGCTCATCTAATGCTGACTGCTCTCTTATCTCTGCACTCTATAATCATAACTAACCACTTTTCCTTTTTTCCTTTTTTGATATATAAACTTAATCCACCTATATATGCTTTCGTGTAGGACCTTAGCAAGCATGCACAAGACTATTGAAGCTCTGAGAAAGAAGATATAGCTTTGTGCACAAACACTAAATGGTCTGTTCTCCAACTACTCAACGCAGCATGCACACGACTCCTCTATAGTTCTATCTGAATGTACATTTACCTTTGCAGGTTGAACAAGTGAAGCATCATTACCTGGATCACTCGACCTTAAGGTTTCAAGAACTCTGAAGGCAAAAAAAAATATATGCTTTACATTGAATTCTTTATTATTTTTCTATGTTTTGGTGCTTTTAACTAAATTTGATGCGCTTATTTATAGAGTTCCATAAGACTTATGATACTAAAAAAATGATATGACGACTTCGAAACTGGTAGCCAAAGTACTCATGCTAAAACAATAGTATTTAATTCTTTTAGTCCAGCACCAGTTAGGTCTCACAAAATGATTCAAGTTGACCATGATGATCTTTTTTACCGAACTGGAGTGAAATAATATACTCAAATTATGAACCTTCAGATTTGGCTCTATGCTCTACTCTTCCCATGTGCTCCCAGTTTTCACAGTATTGGTTGCTCTTCATGGATGTCAAACTGAATAATTCTCTTTTGCATATATATATGGATTGAGTGTACCATTGTCAGTGTCTAATTTATTTAAGTACTATGATTTGTATTTACCAAAATAAACTAGCTACATTGTCCATTGATGAGCCAATTTTACAGTCTTTTGTATCCATGCCTAAATTAGTGCATGCTGATCAGTAGGTGCAGCACGCCGTTGTGGCAAATTATTTATCTTCCTTTATTATGAACAAGTTCAGTGGTTTTCTAATATAAACTTTCCTCCATATTTTTCTTCAATCTTAGCGAATGAGAATAGCAGTATACTTAATCGGTTAATTACATTTTTTGCGGGTCTGCATAAACTGTCCAATTGGAAAAACAAGGTAACCTACATGTAGTCTGTCTAATTGGAGAAACCAGGAAACCTATATGTAGTCTTTATCTTCAGGTATATTGCTCAAATGCACCACTTAGTTTAATTTCATCATGTATTTATATTAATTGGATTTAGATCATTAATCCTGCAATGAACTTCTTTTCCTCATATTATTGCAGTTAAACATGTTTACCAAATGCTCAACGTTAGGCTTAATGCTAAACCCGAACAAATTTTGCTCAGCGAGGTCCTTACCAAATTAGCCACCTTTTACTTCATTCCTAGATCCCTGCAGGTTGTGACTGAGTTCTCAAGAATTTTTTTTCGACAAATCAATGCTGATTCAGTCAATAAAAGCGTAAGCTCAACCCCTAATATTATAGTAGTCTAACTTTTCTCAGCTTCCCAAATTCCATATTTTCCTTGAGAGTGGTTTATGAGATATTGATAATTAGCATTCTGTTTCGCTTTCAATGATCAGAGGTGTTCTTTCCTATACCGCTGATCCTCTAACTTGATGTTCATGTGCTAAGTATTTGGCGTAATTTTCTTATTGAATGCCCAAAACTGGTTGTAGTGGGGGTCCATTCCATGCTTTGGTCCTTGGCGTGACGGACATCTACAATGATTAAGCCATGCCCTGTCGGTGGAAACTCAGATTTGACCTCTAATGTTCCATTCCATCTGCTTGTGGCATTGCCTATGCAAGGTTATGGTAACTCTCCATTCACTTGAACAGATACATTTAGTTGGGCCCATTTAATGTTCTATTACCCCTTTCTTTCCTGTGGCTTGTGACTGAGTTCTGAAGATTTGTTTTTGCAAAAAAAAATGCTGGTTCAGTGAATAAAAGCCCTCAGCTTCCTGGATTCCATATTTTCCTTGATAGTGATTTAGCAGATATTGATAATTAGCATTATGTTTTGCTTCGAAGAATGAGAGGTGTTGTTTTCCGTTACCACCAATCTAATTGCATTGTTATGTGCTACATTAGTATTTGGTGTAATTTTCTTAATTAATAATATAAATTGAAATTGGTGTCCTAGAGCTGAGGTTTTAGTTCAGCTGATCAATGCTGAGGGTCCGTCCTGGAGCTACGGTTCTCTGTTTTTTAAGATATATGGTGATTACGCGAAACCTGCTGCATGATTCTTTCTAGCAATCCCCTTCATAGAGGCTTATCTGCATATAGCAATAATTTATCTCTTTCCCATATGTATTTCCTTTGTAGCATGATAAAAGGTGATAGATGCATCGGAACTGAAGTATAAAATAACACAACGATTGGTCTTTTATTTATCGGTCCGTTCATTGATGGTTTGATTTTTAGATATGAAGCTGCAGTAGCTATGTACACATTTTTTCACTTGAATTTATCTCTGTGCTTACTTGAACCTGTAACAAACCTTTATTTTCCGCTTGCAGATTTGAATACCTTATATATTTTATCACTTCATACATACCACCTTCAAAATGTCCCAGTGGCCCTTTCTGGCAGTGGTCCACGCATACCATGCTGCCAGTTAATGTGGTACACACAGGATTTCGAGAATCAACTTAGCTCTGCCTTTTGTCATTGTTTTTTTTTTGCTATTCAGTTATATATATGTTCTATTCTAAAGCTTGCTTTATAAATATGTCCACTTTTCTTTGTAAGCCGACCACATGTTCGGTGTGGCACTTATACAGACATGCACTTATAAATATGTCCACTATTCTAAAGTTTGATTACATCATTTGTTTTGATGTATCTAGGAATCATGTCTGCAGACTTATGCCAAGGCAACAGGATCACATGAATCTTGGTCCCCGGTTACTCGAAGCAGTCTTTGAAGCCAACCAATGAATGTATTTCTCCTTCCAGTATCTCATCGCCATAATTTAAGCGAGATTACTTTTGAGGTGTGTTTTATCCTTGAAGTACACATTCATAGATCCACACACATTTGTAGGGTAGCTATTTCATGCCTTACTTTCGCACATCTGCTTATTCTAAATGATACTTTAGGTGAGGTGATCCACCATTGCCGTGGACGGTGGACTACAGCAAAGGGAAAACCGCTTTCTCCAGTGAAACAAAGTCGAAATCAGGTTAGCTCATGGTCCAATATACAACCTATATATGTCTGATAAGTGATTTAAATCGATCATGCCGACCTTTTTCCATACCTAAACGGACTGAAACAGTATATAGAAATGACGAGGCTTTGAATGTAGTCTTGTGCTCCAGTTTCACATTTTCATTCAAACATAGATGAACTATTTTGGTGTGTGTACAATGCCTGTCGTTGTTGTGTTCGAAAATTATAAGCTTACAAGCTCAGCAAAGATGATACCTTCGGTTCATCCAAAATTGGTTGAGTTTAGGTTGTGGTTCTTGGCACCTCCAATCATTTTCATTTTCGTATGTGCAACCATATTGATAAATAGTGTTTGCAAATATGTAGGAAAAGAAGAAATTTGTTCACAAAAAAGGTAAGCACCAATATGCAATATTTTGCTACAGTGTACAGTCGTGTTTGTTTGGGTGGTCGACATGCGCTGATTGCATCATCTTTGTAGACTGAAACCGATTAATGGAGATTGAAACAGCCATTTTGATATTGATTTAGTTTTCCTATGCTAATAGAGAAAAAAATACCATGGTTCTGCATGTTATGATTGTGGCATAGACTGCTTCTGCCTATTATCATACAGTGTATTTATTTCCGTAGATGTTCAGACCAGTACAGGTGGCTTCCAAATGGTTGGTTATACTATTAGATTACTCATTAGTAGGTTGCAGCTACACTAAAATTACCAGGTTCACAAAATTGAAAATGTACAGGAAAAAGAAGGGTACAACAGCCACCACACCGAGCGCATGTGCTACTATAGAATTCAGGTACAACATTTTTGCTAAAATAAACCTAAACTCAACACTCTTCCATTCTGTTTGCATACGTCTAACATGCTCTGATATATGAACAGAATCATCCACGTGGCAGAGCACAGTCTCATTCACGACCTCTCTGATCGTGTACTAACAGACCAGCATTCAAATATATAAAGCGCCTGACAACGCATGTAATATAAACCCATGCACCATCCTCGGCTCTTTGCTACTTTGAACATATGTAATATGCACATCCTCGATGTATATCTGTCTACCTGATTACTTATATTGCAACGTATATAACCTCCATATTCGAAATCTTGTTTGTGCCTGCCTATGCGCGCGAGGGCGTGCGCCCTTCACTAGTAGAGAAAAATAAAACTCAACCAGCTGGTATGACCTCCCTGGAGGATTAGCTTCAAGGTGGAAGAACTCAATTGTATTGGTCAAGAAAATTCTCGAACTCTGATTTTGCCGCCAAGAGGAGTTTTTTTAAAGCAAGCTACCTACTCCCTCGGTCCTAAAATAAATGTACCTCTCGCCTCGCAATACAAGGAGAATTTTTTTTAAAAAGTTTAACAAAATATATAAAAATGTTACTTATATTTATGATGTATAATAATAATCATTAGATTAAACATGAAATATACTTTTATAATAAACTTATTTGGGGATACTATTTTCTATATTTTTAGTCAAACTTAAAGTTTAACTCCTTTTTGGCTATATATGCTTTGCTTGAAGCTAGCGCTGTCATGAAGCACCATACCAGATTACAAGTGGTACACTACACACGATCATCTGCGCTAATAGGCACACTTGCGCGGACGAATCGAGATGGGACGGGTCATGAGTCCTGATTGCTAATGCAGCTAGCGCAGTCAGCATCCATTCCAGCGGCTGATCCTGATCTGCTCCTCTACCTGCGCTGCTAAGGTAAGGCTGGAGTTGCCTTTCCCCCGCGCGCGAGCCCTGCTTTCACGGCCACGGCATCCACAGCGGACATTGGCAAAATGGAGCGCCCACCACCACTACCACTAGCGATCCAATCGAAAAGGAAAGGGCGGTAAAAGTTGGTAAAACCAGCGGGGTGCGAGATCGCTTGCAAGGCAAGACGGACTCCAGCACTAGTGTGCTCGCACCGAAAGCCCCCGCGGGCCGGCGGTGGTCGTGCAAGTGAAGTGAGCCGGTCATGCTCGTGGCCGGGTGATTCACCCTGTCTGCCGGTGCCGTCCTTTTGAACGGAGCACTACACCTGCGTTCCCGCGCCGGTTGTGGCTGCTGCTGCTGGGTCCGGATCGGACAAACAGCGCAGGCCACTAGTGGCACGCAGGCTTGGCGTAGCTCCAACAGGGCGGATCAGACAGGCAGACGGATGGAACCTTGCGAAAGCATGCAGCAGCGATCTCCCTTTCCTAATGCATCACGTGGATTCTTGCGTGATCCTGGGCTACCAAGGTACGGAGCACTACTAGTACTCCTGTTCTCGATCTCCGGGGACTGTTCAAAAACATGTTTTTATTTCCTGCAGAATTTCAGAAACGTAACCTCTTGCGAGATCAGAGCATCAGACGGACTTGTTTGTATGATGATCGTGGGTACTTAGTTCATTCAGACGGCAGTCCAATTCCAATCGGTCCTGGATAGATGCTTCTGGAGATTGCTCGAAGCAGATGGAATTCGAGGGCCCTACCCCTAGCTACAACCAGAACAAAGAAAGGAGGGGAGCACGGATATCATCATCAGCAGAATGTAATCTGTTAACAAGTACACGCACGCCTGCTTAAGGGGTCCTAATCGAGGCACACAGAGCCCACAGGGACGAGATGACTCGCTCGCTAAGCTTGTGTGGCTAGGAGACGCGCGGCGGTGTAGCGACCACGAGATCGATCGGCACATGTCCACGTCGGCGGCGGTCGCTGTCCGTGGCCGGCTGCCCGCCAGACGTACTGCGTATTTTACGCTTCATTCTCGATCGCCTCCTCCGGTGACCGTGTCCCGTCGGATCATCCTTAATTTCTTTGCGTAGACAAGTACTGTACTTACTATGCCAAATTGCCAATGTGATTCTCACGGCGGCTCCGTTTCTCAAACCATGGAAAGGGGTACCTACTGCAGAGAGACAGGCTGATGATTGCAGCGTTTTTTTTTTTTGTTTTTGTTTTTGGTAGATGCATGATTTTTCGTCGCCTAATATAAAATCTCGATCCACCATTGGGCGGGATTGAATAATGCAATTAGCTTGATTGTTTTCTATTGAAAGAATTTGTTATACAGAAGAGATTATATTTTTTTGGCGAATCACAATTCAGACGCGGTGCATATGCATGAAGTTGGGATTCCATGGGTGTGGAAATAAAAAAACTCGCGCTTCATTCAAAATAATGTACTTATATGGCACATTTTCCTTCAAGTTTGGACACCGGACCTTGTCCAGCACTTAACTTAAACCCTGCAGGTGTTATACTACAATATGCGAGACGAATCTTTTAAACTTAATTAGTTCATGATTTAACAATGTGGTGCTACAGTAACACATGTGTTAATAATGGATTAGTTAGGCTTAATAAATTAGTATTGTGGATTACTGACGGATTCTGTAATTTATTTTTTTTATTAGTATCCGAACATCCTATACGACACCCTCATATAACACTCGATGTAACATTCCAAAACTTTACACCTTGGATTTACACACGGCCTAATATTGTTCAGCATAAATTCCAATTCCCAAATGTAAAACCAAGTACTAGTACGCAGTGAGCGAGAGCCTTCGAGGCCAACGTTATAAGCTTGCTGTCACTGTCAGCAAGTGTTTTTTTTTGAGAATTTCAAACTACGCACTAGCGCTATCCGAAGCTCATCATGCATGGGCATAATTAGGAGTACACAGATTGTTACTTCCTCTATTCTAAATTTTAAGACGTTTTGGCTTTTATATATACATTGCTTTTTCTATATATATAAGAGCAAAAACTATTTATCTAGAAAAGTTAAAACGTTTTATAATTTGGAAGAGATGGAGTAGCATTTATGTCTCCAAATAATTTTCTTATGAAAACATATTCCCTAACAAATCTAATGGTACTTAATTTGTTTAGTATTTTTTATATAATTTTAGTCAAAGTTTTTTTTTTGAGAAAACTGAAGGGGTCGTAGCCCCTACAGAAATTTATTAACAAAATAAAAGGTGTTCAAAACATAAGAATTGTATTCTTTCGTCCACGGAGGGAACCGAGTTTCTGTAAAAAAAAAACAAGAACAAAAAACCACAGGAACCGAACTTTCCTAAAGAAACCCTCTAATATATGTCGCCAAGCCTCTTGAATCATCATGATGATGGAATCGATGATTAGGAGGTACACGCATATATGATATCCGTTGATGCTTGGCTAAAAAATGCTCGGCTTCATCTCAACGGCCATTATTGCTGTGGCCCGCACGCGCCTCCTCCTCCAGCTACCGGCTATAGGAATCGAGCGGGTTGGACTTGGACAGACATGCAGCCTGTTCGCTTGTTGGTTTTAGCCAGCCTAAACCAGCCATTCAACAGTATTTTTCTCTCACAATAAACCAGTACCAACCAGCTCAAACCAGTCCAGAAACCAACCAACGAACAGGCATATGAATGCATGCTTTCAGTTTCAATTTCAGATAAACATAACATGGCCATGACATGGAGCTGAATAAGCCTACCCAACCCAATCAGCTGATAGACAGCATTAAACTAACTACTCCATTTAATTTCTTCCGTCCTCTCCAAGAATCGCATTAATAAAGGAGAACTACTACATATTAGGTGGTATTTAGATCCAATGACTAAAATTTAGGAGGTGTGTCGGGATGATATTGTATGGGGTGTTCGGATACTAATACAAAAATAAATTACATAATCCATCAGTACTTCACGAGATGAATTTTTTAAGCCTAAGTAATTCGTCATTAGCACATGTTTACTGTAGCACTACATTGTCAAATCATGAACTAATTAGACTTAAAAGATTCGTCTCGCAAACTATGTAATTAGTTTCGTAATTAGTCTATATTTAATACTCCATACATGTGTCAAACATTGACAGCGACTAAAATTTAGGAGGGGTAATCAAACACTTAGTAGTACACTCGTGTCCGTGTCCTGCTACTGCTAGCTAGGATCATCCTCTCAGCACTGCTAGTCGATCGTCCTAGGAGTACCCAGCGACATCCCAACCATTTTGTCCTGTTTGCTTGGCTTATAAGTCGTATTTTTTTAGTCAACGAATAATATTTTTCACTCATAACAAATTAGTCAATACTATTTTCAGAACAAACATAACAAAGATAAATGAACGCTGCTGCAGCCTGCAATGCCCTGGTCTGGTGTTGGTCTACTCCTGCGTGTAGTGCTTCACTCTCCATCCAGGCTCTGGACTGGACCAACACGGCCAATTTGGCCCTGTTCGGCTTATCTCATATTCAGCTTTTTCGATTTTTTTTTAACCAGAACAGTATTTTTCTAACACAGCAATTCAGCCGACTTCGTTTTGACGATCTGAACAACATGTAACGGCCAAAACAAATCCAGCCACGCCCGCGCGCGCGCGGCCAGACGTAGTCCACTGGTCGGCGGATCTCGGCGTCGACGCGATGGTGACCATGCAGGCACGCATTGAGAATTGGAGCGAGCTCCCGTGACACCAGCCAGCAACAGTGGTCCGGCGCCGCAAGGCCCCTGTTGGAGAGCGACGTCGCGGGAGGAACTTCCCTGTCTTCCGCCCAATAATCGTGTGCAAAAACAAGGCGAGACACGGCACAGCCTCCGCCCTGTAGTAGTATCGTCGATCGGGAACGAACGCACTGCACTGGAGGACGCTGGAATCTTCCAGACTTTCGTTTCAGCAGCACGTTGGACGAACAGTTTCAGAAAGACGTACGCGCGCGGCGCTCCACTGTCTCGGTCAGTTCTCTTGGCTACAAGCAGCAAGCAGGCCGTTGGCCTGTTCGCTGGTTCTGAGCTGGTTTGAGCTAGCTAGTGCTGTTTTATTGTGAGAGAAAAACACTGTTGACTAATTGATTTGGGTTGGCCGCATGAGAGGAATGATGATCTCGACGTCCACGTACTACTGCTACTACGCATGAACGAACCATTTCCCTCCTGCTGCTGGAATCACTCTTTACAGCTCTGCATCACAGCATTTGGACAGAGGAGGGAAGGTCAAGTTGCTGTTCCCCGCCGTAGCTTAATATGTCACATGATCCCAAAAAATCAGTTTGCGTGTGTTTAGGGCGACGAGGGGTGGATAAATAAGCAGCTTGTTCGCTTGCTCATATATGATCGTGAACTATAAGTTAGAATAGTATTTTTCTCTCGCACAAAACCAGCCAGTAGTAAATAATCCACGATCGTTTACGACGAAATAAACATAGTGAAGGACTGTACCTATTGAATACAGTAACATTTTATACAAGGAAAAAGTCTACTCCACCCCCCACTATGGGGGGGTCTACATAACCCCATCAACTATGAAACGGTCTGATTTACCCTCTGAACTTTCCAAAACCGTCTATTTTACCCCCCAGGCGGTTTTCAGCGGCGGTTTTGCTATAGTAACAGGGTTTTGCTACAGTGACGACGGGTTTGCTACAGTAGCAGGGGTTTTGTCTTTTTCTCTTATTTCCGCCGAATCTTTGAAAAATCATAGTAAATCATAGAAAAATCATAAAATAGAAAATCTAATTTTGTTGGACTCCACATGAGTAGATTACACAGTGAACATATAATATGGTACACTTTAGCACAAAACTTTTACTGTAGGTTTATATTAATTAGAAAATCTAATTTTATCTGTAATTAATTGGAATTTATCTATAACTAAGTTATACATGGTCCAATGAGTACGAAATTTTTACTATAGTTTAAGCATATAATAATTAACCTACCATAAAAATTTTATCACAATTGGACCATATAAGCTGCAGCTATGAATTATTTTAATTAATTACAGACAAAATTTGATTTTCCAATTAATCTAAAGCTACAGCAAAAACTTTGTACTAAAGCGTACTATATTATATATTCACTGTGTAGATCTACTCATGTGGAGTCCAACAAAATTAGATTTTCTATTTTATGATTTTTCTGTGATTTACTATGATTTTTCAAAGATTCAGCGGAAATAAGAAAAAGGCAAAACCCTGCTACTGTAGCAAAACCTTTGTTACTGTAGCAACCGCCGCTGAAAACCGTCTGGGAGTAAAATAGACGGTTTTGAAAAGTTCAGGGAGTAAATCAGACCGTTTCATAGTTGAGGGGTTATGTAAACCACCCCCATAGTTGGAGGGTGGAGTAGACTTTTTGCTTTTATATAAGGATACTGCTACAGGCGAAGAGACGGCGATCGATCTCTTCTTTTTCTCAGCTCGTGGCTGATGTCTTGGACTGGAGGAGAGAAGATGACAAGGACCTGCGAGCTAACGGCAGCCGCGAACAGAGCACCATGCGTGGTCGGGGACGGTGCGGTGGTGGAAATAGAGAAATGGCTTTGGTGGTGGCTGGACTCGCCGGGGCGGTTGCGTTGCGTTGCGTTGCGTTGCGTTGCGTTGCTGCCCTGTGCATTGCATGCGCTGGACGGATGGACGTAATGGAAGCATTAGGTGAACGCCACCTGCTGTTCATTCTTCCCAATCCCCAACTAATAAAGATCATCACCGGGATTAAACTTTATATCTCTCATTCTGGTACTAGCCACGTCACATGCGGCGACCTTTATTCATGCCTGCCTTTTTGCTTGTTTGTTTGCTTGCTCTCCTGGATTATTCTGCATGCAGTTGGTACTATTTATTATTATAATAACTATATACATCAAGCCTAGGATAAATGATGGATCAAATCATCCTCTCCTGGATTATAATAACTGTACTGAATATTTCAGTGGCATGCATGACGATGATGCAATAGAGACTTCCCGGCGGGGACTTTTTCATATGTGTTCCGTTGGTGAAATGCCAAGAGGAATCTTATATCTTCCACTAATATCAAGGGATTTCTCGATCACTTCTCAAGCCTAGGATAGATTATTGCTGCAAGAGCTGTTTCATCTGGAGAGTGATGTGATGTATCCCATAGATGCATTACATTTTTACTGCTTAATTAATGGTTCGAATTTATACTCAAATCCAAACATTTTGTTTCTATACCGTACCTTTTGGACCTCAAATTTTGATTGCTAGGATTTGTGGCAGGACGAGAGCGTTGTTTATTTGCCTGCTCCGAATGGAATCCACTTGCTGGTTCCTACTAATAAAGATCACCCTAGGATTTGCCATGACATAAAAAAAGAATAGCCTTCATCAAGTAATAACAAATCTAAATAAATCACGAACGTGCTCGTAGCGCGGTGGCGACGACTCCGGCGTGCCCACCCAGGCTTGATTCCCAGTTGGGACGAACGGGTGTCGCATGTAGTATTTCCCCATATTTGTTTCGGTAGGTCCTTGACACTCGTGTGGCGCTACAATGGGATTACGACGTGTTCGTCGTCTACGAGGCTCGTGTGGCTTCGGTGATTTCCAGAAGGACGTTTGAGGTGTATAGATTGTAACTTTTAGGGGTGTGCATGTGTGTGGTGCGAGTATGTTGAGTAAAGCATATATACTACAACTTGTACCCTAGGAGTCCAGGCTGGAAAAAAAAACTAAATAAATCTAGTACTAGCCACAATGTGCCGTGACCTTTTTACCGATCTGCTCTCCTCTTTGTGCATACCCACCAAAGTCCTATCAAGCCCTTGTTTAGTTCCCTCATTTTCCAGAATTTGACACTATGCAAAAAGAAGATTCCCCGTCACATCAAACTTGCGGTACATGTATGGAGTATTAAATGTTGATGAAATCAAAAACTAATTGCACAGTTTGGTTGTACTTTGCGAGACGAACGTTTTAAGCCTAATTAGTCAACGATTGGACAATTATTACCAAATACAAACAAAACGCTACAGTGTTCAACAGTAGCGCTACAGTGCCCCAGATTCGGGCGGCGCCGAATCCGGGCACGAACTAAACGCGCCCAAGTCTTGTAGCATATGCTTTTCATGATCTGATGTGTGAAATAATTTGACTGGATCTGTAGTTCTTTTTACGCTTTCATGCGTGTACCAACCTTTTTTCTAAAGGAAATGCGTGTTTTAACAGCAAGGCTAATTATACAGCCCGCTGCTTACTGCAAAGATCCTTACAGCCTATCTCTCAATCCATTCATATAGTAGTTAGCTCTTCAACATTAATACATGGCCCACCTGTCTCTCTTACAGAGTTTCTCGGTTCTTATGTCTAAGCCGACTGTAAGCGTTCAACCCACTTCTCTCTCTCCTCTCCTCTCTTCTCCACGTCACTATTCAGCCTGCTTGCAACCTGCTATTATACTTGGTCCAACTAGAAAAGAGAGGGAAATGGGGACCTCCTACGAATCTTGTGCAAGATAGTTGCTCACACATCATGTAACCCAATAACCTACTTGGCTTTGCGGAGGAGGTCTGGTCACAACGCATAGGAGCAATATTTTATTCTTTTCACTTGTTTTTAGTTTTTATTTTTCATTCTAATAATGTCGATAACTAATCATGTTTACTGGATTGAACATTTACATGTATTTCAAAGTTTTTTTTGGGATTGTTAATATGAGTTACCTAATTCCACATTTCAGATAAACTAGTTCAACACATCTTATCTGCAAATGTTGAAACAATATATAAAAAGTGTTAAAATGATATATCCACATTGTTCAAATGGAGCATTTCAAATGTTGATTTTTTTGAAAAGCGGAATAGAAGGGAAAAAACTCATATGGGATGTCAATTTGTTGTATTTATTATAAAAAACACTTCAGCTCCAACGGATTTGAGACTGTATTCATGATTCGAGAGAAAATTACATTTCAAGTTTGAGATTGAAACTAACTAATTACCTACAGTCCCACCCATTACTCTATATCAAGTTGTGCAAGATATCATACATCATACATATGGCTAATTGATTGTCTCTGCATCTCTTCTATAGTATTATTACAATATTACCGGTCTTAGGACCTGATTGATTCGCTTCCAAAATTTTTCATGCCAATAATTTTGGCTAGTATTTGGTTTGCTACAAAAACTTGCTAAACCCTCACATTTAGCTTGCCAAATTTATGATAATATTTTTGACTAACTTTTAACTTGCCAAATTTTTGGCATGACAAATTTTTTGATGTCAACCAAGCAGACCCTATCTCTGGAAGCCTAGCCCAGTTCTCAAGGGCCCTGAACGAATCTGATCCATCCGTTCTTAGTTCTTACACTGGACGGTCCAGTTGAGCCCACCAAGAAGGCCCAAACGAAAGAACCCAAAGGATCACTCTCCATCACGCACTCCGTCACAGGCTGTCCCCGTTCTGTCTACGAGGTGAACGCGGATCGGCGGCGGCGGCGGCGGCGGCGCGAGGCGAGGGGAGGCGAGCAAGATGAGCGGGAACGGGGTGGCGAAGACGGTGGCCGACGCGGCGACGAAGGTCGGCAAGGCGATCAACTGGGACGGCCTGGCCAAGATGCTTGTCTCCGAGGAGGCCCGCAAGGAGTTCGCCAACCTCCGCCGCACCTTCGACGACGTCAACCACCAGCTCCAGACCAAGTTCTCGCAGGTAATCGTCCGATCTAGCCATCCTAGGATTTGGTTCATCTTCCCTAGATCAGGTTTGATTGAATCGGGTTTTCTTCTGGCGATCCGTAGCGATCTTTGCACCTGCATTTCTATAGGCAAGATTCGTAGCATCCCGGAGTACCAATTTGTTTGCGGAAATCAGGGCCATCTTCTACATTGCATATAATGATATGATGCAGCCGCGCATATGTGTGTAGACCGCAACACGTTTCAATAGGTCGGTGAAAACCCAGGTCTTTTCACCTGCATTTCTATAGGCAAGATAAAACCCAGGTATATGTACTACATTCTAATACTGAATCAGACAATGCCGAATGTAGTATGTTCTGGGTAAAATTTCCATTTTGCACTAAGGCTGCTCAAATACCTTCTGATTTTGTTTTGCTTTCAATAATTGTATCTCAGTATTTTTGTTATAAGTACCAACAGAAAAAAATGGTACAGGTCAATGGCTGATTTGCTTCTGATGCATGTAATCAATTGGTATAAATGATTATATATTGTTTTGATGTCCATCAACAGCACTGCAGAGATTTATATTACACATTGGCAAGCAGCATTTGCTTGCCACTTTAAGAAGACAAGCAGCATGGACCTTATTAAGTAGATAGTCCTCTTATTTGTTAAATGCTCGTAGTCCTACTTCATTGTAGTTGTGCATTGAGTTTGGTTGATACTTGTGTGCTCTTGGCAACATTGAAATCATGTGCCATCTCTTCTGAATTTTTGGCCTTTTGGGGTGGTCTTCTCAGTATTTCTTCAATTATTTTGCAGGAACCCCAGCCAATTGATTGGGAGTACTACAGAAAAGGAATTGGATCAAAAGTTGTCGATATGTACAAAGAGGCCTACGAAAGTAAGTAGTAATTTCCCTCTTCATCTTACTCATGTTTCTGCAAACTGTTGCGTTATTAAATTACAAGCAATCTGGTTATATTATTTTTGGGATTTACAACTTGCTATCTTTGTTTAACTTGGAATATTGATTAGAACACCAGATGCAACTTCCTTTTTCTTTGTATGGAGAGAAAGATCTATAGTAGTATTATGTAAATAAAGGGTGCTTCATGTGTGCATTTGAATATCACATATTTTTTAGATACCATATTATTGGAGATATTTTTGGTAGAAAATTTCAGCTGAAACTAGGCAGTTCTTACTGGTCTTTGTAAATGTGCTACTAATAATAGGCTGCATCCATGGCGCATTGCAACATTGAACTCTAAGATGGACCTAGATCTAAGGCTTACCATTACCAAATGGGCTACTAATAATGCTGGTCGGTGGCATGAAATGTCATATAGTGCATATATGTACTGAAAGTTCAGACAGATATTTGTTAAGACGCTCAGTCCACTGGTCGGCAAATTTATCCAGGACGTTTGTGACGGCCAGGTTTTGGTTATGCTGCAGTTCAGCAACTGAGTTCGTGCACCGCCGACGACCCAGTTGAAAGCTGCATATAGGGAAATATCCAGTCGTTTACAGGAGTAGTACTATGTATAGCAATTAAGTACTGTACCACACTACCACGCCTCCTTTTCAATCTCAAGGAATCTGTGTTTACGGTCAAGGGTCAATTGCCATTTTTCTCATGGCAAGACGAAAGTCGAAAAGCTACCATTGAGTTTATCAAGTGCATCAACATCTTCTTTTGGCTTCCAACCTTTCCCAGAGTTTATCACATATTTTTTAGATACCATATTATTGGAGATAACTGATAGAAAATTTCAGCTGAAACAAGGCATTTCTTACTGCTCTTTGTAACATTGAACTCTAGTAGGCTGCGTACATGGCGCATTGCAACATTGAACTCTAAGATGGACCTAGATCTAAGGCTTAGTGGCTTACCGAATGATTTAGTACTTGTTTTGCTCACAGTTGCCTGTCTTAAAAGTTTCAGATATTCTTAGGGTTCTATGCACTTTTCAGCTATTTAACCACCTATTGTTATGTGAATCATTAAAAAAATGCAGGCATAGAGATCCCCAAGTATGTTGACACTGTCACTCCTCAATACAAGCCAAAGTTTGATGCTCTGGTGAAGATTCACTGCTCTCTTTATAATTTGCACTTCCTTGTTTTCTTTCCTTTGATTACTGTCACTATATTGCTTTGACAGTTGCCTCCTTCAGATATTAATGATATTTTCTGTCTGTATGATATACATAGTTGGTCGAAATGAAGGAAGCCGAAAAAGCATCACTAAAGGAATCAGAGAAGATAGAGAAGGAGATTGCTGAAATGAAGGAGATGAAGGTGAGGTCCATCTTAAACAGACATGGAGCATGTTGCTTGTCATTCTAACCCTTGCTTGTACACACAGAAAAAGATCAGCACGATGACTGCAGATGAGTACTTTGCGAAGCACCCTGAACTGAAACAGAAGTTTGATGATGAGATCCGCAACGATTATTGGGGATACTAAGGCGCAGTGTCACCTTTCTTTGGAACATCCAATAATACATTTCGCCCCCTAAATGTGCTTAGGAGTTAACCATCCAAACTTGACGAATTGTGTAACACGTGGATGGGGCGTGCCAAAGTTCCAAGTAACTCGGCTGTCCTTGCACCATGGCCAGACCCCACATTTTTAGTGTCATAAGGGTCTTATGATAATTTTGGCTCTGTTCGGCAGGACTTATTGCTGCTGCGGCTGATTTGTAGGGCTGATTTGTTGTGAGAGAATTCTGGCTTATAAGCTCAAGCGAACGAAGCATTTGTTTTTGCTCGTGGGTTCCTCCAAACATTATGGAAATTTACTCAGGTTTTGGTTGCTGGTTTGTTTGTTTTTTTTACTACAAAAAAGAGTTACTGGTTTGTTGGAATACACTCCTCTAGCCATCCTTCTAGGCCAAGCTCTTGAGAGTCATCTGAAGCCTGAATCTGTTGTGTCAGCTATCAGTTGTCGTGGCTCTGCAAGAACATTGTTCCTTGTGCCCTTCGTAAGCAAGACAACCCCGTGGCCCCGTGGACTAGTTCTGTGGTTGATGTGCAGCCGGGTGACCTAATAACGCTGGTCGATGCCATGAAATGTCATGTACCACATATGTACTGAAAGTTCTGGCGCCCAGTCCAGTGGTCGGCAAATTTACCCAGGACGTTTGTGACGGCCAGGTTTTGGACTTTTGGTTATGCTGCAGTTAAACTTGAGTTCGTGCACCGCCGACGACCCAATTGGAAGCTGCATATCGGGAAATATCCAGTCGTTTACAGGATTAGTACTGTGTACAGCAATTAAGTACTGTACCACGCCTCCTTTAATCTCAAGGAATCCCCATGTACGGTCAAGGGTCAAGTAGTGCCATTTTTTTCTCGTGCCAAGACGAAAGTTGAAAAGCTACCATTGGGTTTGTCAATTGCATCTGAGATCAGACCTCACTTATCATCAACATCTTCTTTTGGCTTCCAGCCTTTCCCAGAGCTGAGATCGATCAAACTTGGTCTGCGTTCTGACCAAAAAATGCCAAAAAATTTTGTATTCTGAAGTTGGCAGCCAAAGATTCCGAACTGTGGCTTTCCTGTGGTCGGCAAAATTTAGCAGAACGTGGTGGCTGCGAGGACAAAACCACAAAAAGGTCCGGTTGTTCCACAGTTGGTGCGACTGCCGACGCCAACAGCCGGGCCCAAATTACGTACTACTCGAAAGCTGCATCTCGAGGAAGAAGGAATTGTATATTTCAGTGGACGTGTAACAGCTGACCACGGGATGGATGGCTGAGCGAAGCCCGTCATGAACTGGGTGAAAACTACCCAACCCTTCGCTATGAACTGGAGCTCAGCAGTTAGGTTCTGTGTTCTTTTAACTGCTGGTATACATATGGTTTCGTTCAGCTAGACAAGGACCTGTGAAGGAACTGAAGCCACGCCACGGAAGCCTCTGTTTTTTTTTGACCTAAAAAAGAGGTTTGCACCGACGCATCCGTCGTTTGGTGTTTACCTCTTTGGGGCTGGATTAAGATAATGGTGTTTATGTTCAACTAATAAAGGTCATGCAACCATTCTTAGATAGTAAACTAGTACTCCATATATTCCGATTGAACCCCTTAGTCAATACTCCTTCTATGCCAAAAAGAATAATGTTACGAGATTCGTGATAGTCAAACTTTCTTAAGTTTGATCAAGTTTATAGAAAATATTTATAACATTTATATCTCTAAATAATTTTATTATGAAAATATATTCAGTGATTCATTTAATGGTGCTAATTATATATCATAAGTATTATACATCTAATGGTGCTGAAAATGTTTATCAATTACGAATATATATACATCATAACTTTTTAATGAAAAATCTATATTTAACATCTTATACATCATAAGACTAGATATGATGTTGAGAGCCATTTCCATATTATAGTATATGCAGTATATGGACATTAACCAAGAAGTGGGTTTTGTATTCCATGTTGAAAGGAAATTATGCAAATATTGTACTTGTTTTTTTTTATGTTGTTGTTTAGCCAAGTTCTAAAGCCACACAAACTGATTTTGGTTCATTGTATTCTTTCTAAAGGAAGCTACACATGTGCCATTTTGGGATTGGTTTGCTCCACATTTTTCAGCTCTACTCCACCATGGAGCAGCTCCTCTATGGAGTTGCAGCTCTACTCTAGAGCAGGCGGACCTGTTTGGCACATAAGGTAGCTCTAGCTCTAGGAATGGGTGATTTTGGGGGAAAAGTCTAATATGCCCTTGAATAATGTTTGGTATATGTTCTGATGTCTGCACATCATATGAGTCAATAATTTTATTGCCAATTAAAATTTGATATAAAATTTTATAATTGCAATTGATTTATTTGAGGAAAGGCAAAACCATGTATTTGTGCCAAATAATTCTATTTTTTTGGTCCCATGAATTACCACGTCCATAATAGATAAATAACAAAGTGCATCATTCGAATACAAATAATTGTTCATAGATAACTAGAGAGTATTTTAAACCAAAATGACCACGAGTGCACGTTTTCCAATACATAGTTCTACCTCTAAGCTAGAGAAACAGAGGTGGCCAACTCATCACGGAATGCATCCGTAGTAGGAGCATTGGGTTACGTACCCATTTGATGTAGCTACATATTTGTTATACCTTTCCTGTATCCATGGGACAAAATTTGGATAACGATTGAACCGGGCGAAGTCCAAGTCTTCACCACCATGCTCACGAATGAAGTAGTGAAGGACCATAGTAGCCACAACAATCATTTTTTGCTTGAACATCGGGTAGGATGGCATCTTATAGAGAATTTTCCACATCATTTTTAGCACTCCAAATGATCGCTCAATAACATTTCGGATAGATAAGTGAATGCGATTGAACCTTTCTTAGGAGTCTTCAATTCTATTCCTCTATGCCACTCGGGCATATGGTACCTCTCTCCCTTATAAGGGTAAAGGTACCATCCAGCGTCGACAATGTAATATTACCTAGAAATGTAGAAAATAATATTAGTTTGTATCTGTACACATTTGAACAAACAATGTATTCGTAACCATATATTACCTTTTTTGGCAGAAGTGCTAGATTTTCTTTTTGGTATTTATTTGCAAGAATAATGCTACTTTAGGCAGCGTATCATTTGACAGTCAGACACCTATAATGACTTTTTAATTTTAAAATTTGCTGGCTCAATCTATCGAAGGTTTTCATAAGAATAAGGTGTGCGTGTATATACACGTGTGAGCATTTAGCGGATTCTGAAAGTCTATCAAAAAGTTGGGGATGAATTTGGGCTCTCCCTGTTGGAGAACAAAATGAGCTCCAAGAGCACCATACTACTTACTATCTCTGAACTTCACAAAATGGGATCTCGCTCTAGGTCTGAAAGTTGGAGACGGAGGTCAACCAAAGGGTGGGGCAGTGGTCAGCACAAAAAAAAGCAGGGGCGGACTCAGAAATCTGCTAAGCCCCAGGCTGAACCATGTATTAAGGGACGAAATCAAATTTTCAATTTTTTTTACTGATGAAGTAAGTTCATATAGAGTTTTCTGGCCAAAGACCAAGACTGCAGCACGGGCAGCTCTACCCCTTGGTCCACCACTGGTGGTAAGAACTTAGTGCAAGGCTAAGCAGAGATTGTGGGTTGTACTCTCTCCATTTCAAATTATAAATGATTCGCTCCGTCTTAAATTATAAGTAATTTCAACTTTTTTGAAGAGTCGAAGCATCTTAAGTTTGACCAAATTTATATAATAAAATAATAATATTTATGATACCAAATAAGTACCATTAATTCTTTATTAATTATATTTCCATAGCATACGTATATGATATCATCAATCTTTGTAATTTTTCTCTATAATTTTGATCAAACTTGAGATGTTTTAACACTCCAAAAAAGTTAAAATGACTTATAATTTGTGATGGAGGGAGTAACTTTTACAAATCACAAACTGAAACATAAAAGGAACATCTATCAGATTACAAAAATCCACCTTGTGGATTGTTACATTGTTATCTGTTTTTCATAGTGAAAGAGATGAAAAGAAAACAAGGGCTGGAAAGAGTACCCATAATTTTCTCATCACTTGCATTATTAATTAACTTGACTTCAATACAGCAGGGTACACACGTGGACAACGTTACACTTGGCTTTCCACAACAAACGCACAACATACACACTGTGCTACTGCACGCTCCACACATCACTTGACCGAAGCTACTGCTACTACATTAACCACGCCGCCGGTGGTCTCCTTCTCCGTTCACCTTAAACTGCGGAGGAAGAGCTGAGTAGCCGGCCGGCCGACGAGATGGGCCTAGGCGTTGCTCCGGAAGGAGCCGTATCCCCTGGCGCTGGCGCGGAGGACGATCTGGTGGTACAGCGCCGCGATCGCTGCGCCGACGAACGGACCCACCCAGAAGATCCACTGCACCAACGAACAAAATTGTGTACACGTCAGTTTCCAATTAATCCAGGACAACTAATCGATGGAACCATAGCTAACAGCTTACTCCTGCCAGCTGCTGCAATATTGCAAAAATGTGCGGAGGGGGATATGTAAATGTAATACCTGGTCGCTCCAGGCCTTGCTGTTGTTGTACACAACGGCGGCGCCGAGGCTCCTCGCCGGGTTGATCCCGGTGCCGGTGATCGGGATCGTCGCCAGGTGCACCATGAACACAGCGAATCCAATCGGAAGCGGCGCTAACACCTGATGATCATCTCGTTCATCAGTACAGAAAAGGAGCAACTCATCGGCTTGCCACGTGCAAGATGACAGCTCAAAGGAGTGCACAGCAAAACAATTACCGGGACGTGGGAGTCGCGAGCGTTGCGCTTGGGGTCGGTGGCGGAGAAGACAGTGTACACGAGGACGAAGGTGCCGATGATCTCGGCGGCGAGCCCCGTGCCGGTGGAGTACCCGGGACTGACCTCATTGGCGCCGCCGCCGTAGTTCGAGTAGAAGCCGCTCTGGAATCCCTTGACGAGCGCGACGCCGCAGATGGCGCCGAGGCTCTGCGCGGCCACGTACAGCAGCGCGCGCACCAGGGACACCTTCCGCGCCAGGAAGAGGCCGAACGTGACGGCCGGGTTGATGTGGCCACCGGAGATGCCGGCGGTGCAGTAGACGAGGATGAAGATCATGCCGCCGAACGCCCACGCGATGCCGAGGATGCCCACGCCGCCGCACGCCGCGTCCGGGCCCGACGCGTCCGTCTGGTGCTTGTACCCGATCACGGTGGCCACGGTGATGTACAGGAACAGCAGCGTGGCCACGAACTCGGCGATCACGGCGCGGTACAGGGACCATTTGCCGAGCTCGTCGATGTCCACAAGCGGCGCCGGCGGAGGGTCGACGTAGTCACGGGCGCCGCTGGCCTCCAGAGTGGACACGTCCACTTCCTTGGCCATTTGCTCTGCGCTTGACACAAGCTGTTGCTGGAAGCTAGCTTTGCAAGAGCTGCTTGAGAAACTGCTAGCCCTTGCTGTGTTGTGGTTTTGGTGCTGTCATGGGGTGTATTTATAGGGGTTTAAGGTCCTCGAGGGTCTAAGCTGTAATGCATTTTTTTTCTTTTTATTAACTTTAAATAGTTTGTGTACTCATGAGTAGCTGTTTCACATGGGACACAGCTATAGTATACATGTGCATGTCTCATAAGTAGGGATGAAAACGGATCGGATATCACCGATATTACATTTGTTTTCATATTTCTGTTCGGATTCGGATTCGAATATGAATAGTGTCAACTATGTCGGATATGATACGATTGGATATCGACATCATAAATATACGATTTGAGTATTCGAATACGGATACGGTATCGGATGTTGGATATCCGGACTCGGATACGGACATATCTCAACCCCTGTAAACGGATTCGGTTTGGAATACGGTCGGAAAATATCCGTACCGTTTTCATCCCTACTCAGAAGTTCATACCGGATACATCAAGCTTTCCGGCACAACCAAAATGTTTAACCTTCGGCATATAAGATTTAGGAAACATGAAGAATGCAAAGTTTGTACGTGTTGTGTACTGGCACCGTGGCGAAGGGACCCAGTGGATGGCACAACAACGTCGGCAGACCGCGAGCGAGGCTACAACCTCCTTCAGCATCAGGTCCTTCGAGACCTCACGTGCGGTGTCGTGGCGTCTAGGTACGGTGTGAGCGTCAACAGGTCAAGCTCGTAGAGGTCCCTTACGTGGCGCGTCTCGCCGGTGGGCTCGCCGTCAGCTTCCCGGGCAACAGTGTCGTCGGCGGCATTTGCCGCCGGCTCCGACGTCGGCGTTGACGGCCACTGCCGCCACGCCCAGCGGCGGCCAGCACAAGTCCAGCCAAGCCCGGCGTACCGCCGTAGGTCCATGGCTGAGAGCGTGAGGGCTGATCGCGACGACCCTAGGTAGAACGTCGAGGAACAGCATTTGTGCCACTAGGAACGCCCGTCCTGACAGAGGCGGCCCTCACCAGCGGCTGCTTGCGGTCGCGCGCACGATGGCAAAAACCTCTAGAATGCACCCTGTGTGAGGAGGAGAGGCAGTTGAGGCATTTCACGCGCAGCTCCGGCGGGAAGCGGGGCACTGGTCGTGGCCTCCTGACGGCCCTCGCGATAGGACCCCAGCCGTCGGCGTCTGGAGAAGAGAAGCATTATCTGGCACCGGAGGCAGGCTGTGGTCCTAGCCTCAGATGGACTGCCCACACTGCGTAATGGGGATGAGGGTCCCGATCTTCCGTTAGGTTCAAGATAAACAACGATTTGTTCGGAGAGCGACACACCGATCCGGTTTCATATCACAAAGACCTGAAACCTGCAACCTTAGCACCACGTCTCCTCTGGTTATCAACCGTGTCACAATCCGGTTGACCTCGCCAAGAAGGCTAATCCCTGCTGTGAATCGAAGAACACAAGCAAGAACAAGATAAAAAGTAACTCAATTAAAGTGACAATTGCAGATGAATGATCAAGCACTCGAAGTTGGGGTCTTGCAAACCGATAACGGCGACTGTTCAATGACAGATTGATCTAAAACAAAACCCCAAAACCTAAAGTAGGTGGTGGCTACTGATTATATAGCCTAAGGGACGTCCAAGGATCCCTCTTCATGTCCTAAAGGTGTCCCAACACGTTACAAGGCCCAACGGCCTAAAAGACGACGACGCAGCGCCGTGACAGATTCTGGATGTCAACTTGTTTTGACAATTCCCATTGATTCTGATGGAATTTTGATGTGGGACCACTTCCATTGGTTTCCTTATGAAATTATCTTTCCATCCATATGTGGATCATAAAAAATGGAGTCCGTATGCGACCTGGACGTCCGTTTTACTACACGCTGGTCCTGAAGCCCGAGATGGACTCGAACTCAAATTGGACTGGGCTTCCGGCTTGGCTTGGACGTCCTTGCTGGCCTCCTAAGGTGGTGGCCAAGGAGGAGGACGTCCAAAGGCTTTCTTGGTGGGTTATCCAAGTCCTTGGGGTGTGCTCCCACTTGGACCAGGGTCCCAAGGATGAATAACAAGCCCATAACGACAGTGTAGCTCCCAGCAGAAACAGCGACAGAATATCTTGATGGTTTGGAGGCCTTGCTGATGTGATATTGAGATGAGACCAGATCTATTTGAAATATTATCAAACAAGATTTCCATCAAGTGCTCATTGACCTCGATCACACTCCAGATGGCTGAGTTATGGCCTTCCCAATGAAGCACTGTCGAGCTGCCGATGGACCGAAAATTCAACTTTGATGAACTTGCACGTTGAGACATATTTGTACCTATATTCAAATAACGACATGTACATGTGGAACCAAGTGAATTGTATCAAAAATCACTATGCAAATATAGGAACGAGCTCACCTTATAAACAATGGTCGTATCCGATGGTGTCATGTCCTCATCATCCTCCCCTTCTCAACAACAAACCATCCTCGGTTTGGGATTAGCTGAAAAAAACGTTGTTGGTAGTAGCCAACATTGCTCCCCTTCTTGAAATTTAACATGTTTCTTTATAACAAAACTAGGGGAACTCGACATGACAACATTATAGCAATTGCAATCCTTTGGTTGATCATACTTTTGCACAATATAAGGAGATTTTAGATTTGAACAAATATAGACACGATGCACCATATACTCTCCTTTACAATTATATTTTCCAATAAAATGATATGTACAAGTAGACAACCATGACAATTCAACACATTTAAGTTTCTCTTCTAAACTACTAAGAGCATATAAAGTATCAAACTCAATATAACCCAAAGTATTTGAAGAATACAATAATTTCTTTTCATCTTTTTCGGTAGCAATGGGAAGCAATTTTTTATGTTCAGCATAAGTAATTGGTTCCAAAGCCAAAGCATCATACTCATTCACTAGTTGTGGCATACGTATAATAAAAGCATTTTCACACAGCTCTTCTTTATCACTAGCATTATTAGAATAATTATTTTTGACAAAGGCAATTCAGATTTAACATCCAATTCTTTCCTTTGATTAGCAGCTCTATCTCTATTAGTTTGTGCATTTTCAGCATGGTTTAAAGTTTTACCAGACTCCAAAGTATGTGTGGGAGGTGGTGGTGGTGAAGATGTTGTTGTAGTGGCGAAAGTAACCACTCGCCTTTTTATCGCAGTCTCAACCTTCGCAAATGGTTGCTCCACCCTTGCTAAAATCTAGTTGAGGTTGTCGCCAATGTTGGTATGATTCTTTTGCTGACATTCCCGCAATTCTTTTTCTACAAGCATAGCAAGCTAGAACAAACGTTTGAGAGTATAAAATTCTATATGGAAAACAATATCTTGTATTTCATGCCTCAAACCACCAAAAAAACCGAACAATGGTATCTTCCATGTCCTCTACTATCCCACAACGTATTGCACACTTTTGAAACTCTGTATAATATTCTTGGACAGACATATTGCCCTGCTCTAAGCACTGCAATTTGTTATGCCATTCATGTTTATAAGAAGGAGGAATAAAACGATCACGCATAGCTATCTTAAGTTCTTCCCATGTACCAGGTAAAACATCCTCTGCAACTAGCCCATACCATCAAATAATGGCAAAGTCCTTAAACTCACTAGTAGCTTGTCGAACTCTATATTGCTCAGGTACAAGGTGGGCACTAAACTTTTGTTCTACCATTATCTCCCAATTAAGGTATCCTTCATCATCATAATGACCCGAAAAGGATGGTATGGTCAATTTACCTCTCATACCTTGATGATTATAGTCTATATGTGAGGGCTCATTGTTCTTTATTTGGTCCATCCTTGCAAACTTCTGGTCCATGATTTCCTGCAATTCACTCTTAAACAGAAACTCGTTGTTTGATATTGTTAGAAATTAATATAAATCCCCTATCAACTATTTATGGGTAAGTGGAATCATACTCTCACAGTCTTACCAAGTTCTTACAAGGTTTTTACCAACGCAAAGCAGTGGACGGTACAACCGGTGGCTGGTTCGTGATACCTGTGAGGGTGTGACACCAAGATTGCAAGGGTCTTTTTCTATACCGATCTGAAGTATATGTGGAGCTTGGGAGGCACAAAAAAGAACAAATATATATATGTGGCACACAAGTCAGTGACAGACAGCAATATTGAATAAATGTCCAGAGCACTTGTCCTAGTTGCTGGCCTATATGTGTTTCTATCACCAGTTGTGATAAACAAGAGAGGAAACAAGGATGAAAGGAAACAAGTATTAAAGGTAGCAATGGATATGAATAAGACAAAAGATGCCACAAACAATAGAGCGATTGAGTGTTCCTTATGTGCTCCTTTTCGATATCTTCTATTCTCTTTTACTATTTTTTTTATTTTTTGTCCAATCTTTTTTTCTTGCTTTTGCTCTTTTGATATTTTTTTTCAGCAAGGAGCACACAAGAATAAACCACAAAAAATTTGAGCTCAATTGAATAAAAGATGTGGCCTATAGAAAATTAGGACTGTGCTCTAAAAAGCATACCAAAACTTGTGGGCTCAGAAACTCAATTTTCCTAATCAAATTTCACAAATCTAATTTTTGCAAACCCAGCAACGCTGGGATGAAATAGATCTAAAATTTTCTAGCATTCTCCGTAGATATAAAATTTTCCTCGTTTCGAGTTCGGATGCAAAAGTTATGACTATTTTAAGGAAGCTGCTCGAATCAGGGTTTTAGTGGACACAAGATGCAAACCGATGGTGATACGGAATAGCGGCGGGTGAAGGGATCAACACAAACTAGAAAAGAACACAATCTAAACCAGCAACAAGACTTTGACCTAGGACACAAACTCAACAAAGCGGACTCTGAAACAGAATCATGCAAAGGCTATGGCGCGGATGGTTATAGGACAGGAAACAAATATGGCATTGGACTATGGGATAAAAGAAAAAACACTCGAACTAAGGGTAAGATGCGAACTTGACAGTATACCTGAAGCTCTGATTACCACTTAATGGGGACGAGGGTCCTGATCTTCCGTCTGGTTCAAGATAAACAACGATTTGTTCGGAGAGCGACACACCGATCCGGTTTCAGATCACAAAGACCCGAACCCTGCAACCTTAGCACCACGTCTCCTCTGGTTATCAACCGTGTCACAATCCGGTTGACCTCGCCAAGAAGGCTAATCCCTGCTGCGAATCAAAAAACACAAGCAAGAACAAGATAAAAAGCAACTCAATTAAAGTGACAATTGCAGATGAATAATTAAGCACTCGAAGTTGGGGTCTTGCAAACCGATAACGGCGACTGTTCAATGACAGATTGATCTAAAACAAAACCCCAAAACCTAAAGTAGGTGGTGGCTACTGATTATATACCCTAAGGGACGTCCAAGGATCCCTCTTCACGTCCTAAAGGTGTCCCAACATGTTACAAGGCCCAACGGCCCAAAAGACGACGACACAGCGCCGTGACAGATTCTGGATGTCAATTTGTTTTGATGATTCCCATTGATTCTGATGGAATTTTGATATGGGATCACTTCCATTGGTTTCCTTATGAAATTATCTTTCCATCCATATGTGGATCATAAAAAACAGAGTCCGTATGCGACCTGGACGTCCGTTTTACTACACGCTGGTCCTGAAGCCCGAGATGGACTCGAACTCAAGTTGGACTAGGCCTCCGGCTTGGCTTGGACGTCCTTGCTGGCCTCCTAAGGTGGTGGACAAGGAGGAGGACGTCCAATGGCTTTCTTGGTGGGTTCTCCAAGTCTTTGGGGTGTGCTCCCACTTGGGCCAGGGTCCCAAGGATGAATAACAAGCCCATAACGACAGTGTAGCTCCCAGCAAAAACAGCGACAGAATATCTTGATGGTTTGCAGGCCTTGCTGATGTGATATTGAGATGAGACCAGATCTATTTGAAATCTTATCAAACAAGCTTTCCATCAAGTGCTCATTGACCTCGATCGCACTCCAGATGGCTGAGTTATGGCCTTCCCAATGAAGCACTGTCGAGCTGCCGATGAACTGAAAATTCAACTTTGATGAACTTGCACGTTGAGACATATTTGTACCTACATTCAAATAATGACATGTACATGTGGAACCAAGTGAATTGTACCAAAAATCACTATGCAAATGTAGGAACGAGCTCACCTTATAAACAATGGTCGTATCCGATGGTGTCATGTCCTCATCACTGTGCGCGGTCGCGGGCAACCCGACTGATCCCACCGTCGACGTCTCGGCCACGGACAGGGAGTCCTTGGATGAGCGACGGACGTGGCTGACAATTCTTGGGGTGCTTACGTCACCCGGTGCCATCGCTGACAGGGCCGCCTGCCTCACCAGCGGTGTCGCCGCACTTGCCTCCGACGACGATGGTCTTAGACAACGGCGACGTCTTTGGCTGTTGCTAGCCTGATGAGCCACGTCAAGGTGGGGGTTGGGGAGGCGGGCAGTGATCGCTCTGCATCTGAGGTGTCAAGGAGTCCATCCTCATCCCAACAATGAGCCTTTGAATGTCACCCCGAGCGCTCCCCCGGTGGTACGGTGGGGCGAAGGGACAGAGTGAGGACGATGAGCCAGTGGCTAGGAAATCTAAGGTAGCCTGTGGTGCTAGGCTGATCTCACTGCCCATTGGGCTTCCTGCAAAGGGCAGCGACCTGGAGCAACTAGAGGACAACTACGGTGCAGTAATGGGCGTTCCCCAGGTGGCGGGTTATGCAACCCAAGATCTGGACCTGCCAGGCCTCTCCGGCACTAGAGCCTATAGGGTCAGCCATGGAGGGCGGGTGGCCGAGGGGGCCGGTGTGCCTATAGCTGGCGATGGGGGAGGCATGGGCCCTGCGGGTGGTTTTGGCAGCTAGCCAGCCAGCCCGTGAGCGCCATTGTTGAAACGATCCTGATTTCCTCAAAGGGAAATCCACAGATTCGAAGTATAACGTGATAGTCCTAGGTGATCATCCCATCACATTATCAAATAACAGTCGATATCACAGTCATACATCGAATACCTATCTTAAAGAGAGTACAAATAGCAAGGTTTACTCATTTTTACGTCGCCAGTTGGCGGAATCACTTAGAGCATACAACATCCAGAACAACTTCAAGTAGAAAGGCAGCGGGCATCGATTCCATCTTCTCAACCAAACTGGAGCACAGGAACAAGACCTCTAATCCTTCCAACCGTGTCCCTGGTAGTCGTACCCAGGCTCAGAGCCTGTCAAACAATTATTAGTACAATTTGTACTGGCCACTGGCTCGCACCCTATGCTTTGCGTTTGCTTTGTGGTAGTGGAATGCAAGGGTAGAGGAAAAGACCTATTTGTGGTTGTATTTTTCCTATGCGAGTATGTCAAGTTTTAATAATAATTCATCAAGTTTTAACCCATCTCATCCACATGTTCTCCCATCCCATCACACACATCTCACCACTCTCTAGGCGACACGAACGACTCTCGCTCATCGGCCGAAGCCGGAAACCAACACAAGAATCTAGGGGGAGAGAAGAAAGGACTCCATTCACTAATTAAGGAAAGCATAGGTCATAGGAATGTCCATATCCAAGGACATGGCTATACGTATAGATCGATCAACTCTGCAGAGCGTGTACACCTAGAACCACAAGATCACCATCATCGGCGGTGCCCTGCCTAGGCTGATATCGGGCTACCTTCCAACCAGTGCGATGCCACCCTACCACTCAGCCCTAGGCCACCCTAGAGTCCACTGAAACGCTGAGACTGTGAGACATAGTACTAGGCCCCAGAGGTCACTACGCTGTCTTAGGAGGGTGTGGGCCAAACGCCCATACCTCCCTACACTATCCACTTCCAACCTAGTAGTGGCACCGTCCTAGCTGGTCAGCATCCATCCCCCACCCATTCAGGGATGAGTGGCATGCACGTAGGGTCCTATGATCTGGTTCTCTCAACATACCAGTCCTTAGGGGGACTAGATAGGATATCTTCTCAAAGGGGATGACCAACATCCCGTGCCTCGATGGCACCTCCATCCTGGGGCTTCATCCCACAAAGACACTCCACCCTAGGATCTCCTCATATCACATGCACCCGTTGGCACCTAGTGCCTTAACCACTCACTCAAAATGCACACCAAGATCTCCCTGGTTGTTACCACATTACCGGCACCCAGTGCCTTAATCACTCACATACAATCCTCCACCAAGCATCACATCACAGATATAATGAATAGTAGAAGTAGTAGCAAGTAAGTAAGCGAGCATCTAACCTAATAGCAGGTGTGTAGGGGTATAGTTGTGACAAATTAATGGCTCACAAACAATTCTACCATGCAACCTATCACAGATCATTTGCATAAAAGTAAAGCACAAGCATCTACATTGTAGCATGTCTAATAGGATTTTACGAGGTTGGGTGGGATGTGGCACCTGGTAGGTCATCTCCAAGCTCCTCAGTGTAGTCGGGATCATGCTCCTCAGTCTATGGCTTGTCCGGGTATGTCAAACGAGACATATAGATGCGATAAGCATCTCCTATAGATGATCACAAAGAAGCAACAGAAATTCAAAAGATCCAAATGCACTCAAACACAAGCCTTTGATGTAGAGCTCGTTTTTAGAAAAAATTGGGCACTGGTTTCATATTTTTCTGAGGTCGTATGAATTTTCTAAGTTTAAAATCATTTTTAGAAAAAGAAAAAGAAATGAAAAAACCAGAGGCTGACACGTGGCAACACGTGATTGGGCGAGGCGGTAATGGTCACTGACAGGTGGGGCCAGGTCATCGGTCCACGTTGATGGGGCTTAACTTGGCCCAATGGGTCGGGTCATGGGCCAGATATGGGCCGGTCTGGCCCAAACATGTGTTGCGCAGGCAGGCGGCCACGTGGCACAAGCGGGCCGCTACTTGGCTTGAGTCCACAGTGCTGGTCCATGGTGGACGGCGCCATGCGGGTCTATGGACCGCAGGCATGGTCCACGGTGGACCGCGTCCACTCCCTCTCTCTCTCTTCGGTCTACGGTGCACCGGGTGCACGCGGGGATCAGGTGAGGGCGTGGCTGCCTCCCTCTCTCTTCTGTTTCTTGCTGTAGCCTAGCAGGGCAGGTAAGGGGATCTATGGCTATGGGAAGTCATGGTGATTGCATAGAGGGGCTATAGGCGGTACCTTGCTGCTCGAGGTGGCGTGGGGATGGTAGTGAGGTGCTCTGGGAGACGGTGAGGCTCCGAGGAATGCTCCATTAGCTTCCCCCATGCCACGGAGGACATGGCTAGGGCTCTAGGGATGGTGCTAAGGGCTTTAGGCAAGGCAGCCATGGTGACAGTGGCTCGGCGGTGATGGCGGGCGGCAGCACGGTGGCCACGGCCTCAATTGGAGCCTAGGTGGCTCCTTTCCATTGGTTGGAGTCACCAGAAAGCTAAAGTGCTCGCTAGTGATGACCAACGAGCATGGCGACGTCCACTCCATAGCGAGGGCATGTGGTAGAACTCCGATGAGTGCGCGGCCTCAATGGACCAAGGCAAGGCGGGGGCTTTTCCTCCAACCGACTAGACAACAGGGTACGTGGGGTCTAGGTGAAGCTCAATGGCCAGGTCTCGTCTCACGAGGTGGACGAAGTCGGTCGGGATGGTCATGGAACGACAGCGGCATGAGTGCATGACCACACTAGCATCGCAAGGCGACCAGTGGCCCCCAAGGCTTCTCTTCTTCATCTATCTAGTGCACGTCGTGTCCCTTAGTGAGGCAAATCTCGCTAGGGTGGTTGCGCTACCTCTACTAGTGGGGTGAGCTAGAACATGGTGGCACCATGGGTGGCCTTGGCCATGGTGACCGTGCGGTGTGCGGCGAGGGCACACCAGTGTTCCTAAGTACCCAAGGCTCGGCAAGGCTGTCTCTTGTCCTATGTATGTGCTTGCATACGTGTGGGTGTGTGTGACGGCCAAAGGCAAGGCCTTTGGGTCTCCTAGGTTCGAAGACCACGTCGGCGGCCATGGCACAAATGCGAGGGCGAGCAGAGGGGTTCGACGTGGGCTCACCGTGGGCTTGGGGTAGTTGGTATGGCGGTGCAGTGGTGAGTCAAAGCAGTGTCAAGGTGTAGCAGCGCCGTGCCGATCCACGATGGGGAAGAAGGTGATCGACGTCATCCTCATCTCCAGTAGGCTCAGCTCCTCCCCTCCTTCATTGTCCTCCCTCCTTCTCCTCCTCTAGGGCATTATGGTGGTTCGTGGGTTGCCACAGAGTGGCGCACGGGGTGTAGGAGGGGCGCTAGGTCACTAGGGGTGCCCTCATATAGGGAGGCCGCGGCCATGGCAAGCGGTGAATGGTGGGGAAGGGCAGAGGGGGTACGTGTAGGGTGGATACGGCCTCTGGGCTAGGGTTTTGGGAGCACGGGGTGGTTGCACGCCCGCTGGCGCCCCCAATTTTGGACGTCGGTGGCCAACGGTAGGACAGGGTGGCATCAATGGTGTGAGGCCATGGTGGCGACATCATGCGGCGTGGGTGCGAGCTGGAGGCGAGCGTAGGCATCATGGATCACAGACATGGCGCACATCTGCGCGTCCGTGGCCAATGACCCGAGGGTGAACGGTGCGAGCAACGGGGGACCAGATGAGATCCTCTAGCATCGGTGCTCTGCTCTATTTGCAAAAGCAGAGGAAGGTGCTAGGGAAGGGGATGATAGGCAGGGCCCACCTTGCAGCGGCAGTAGAAGAAGGAGACGGTGGCACGTCGCGACACGGGGGTGCGACATGGGCCGCGTTGCTAGGCTGCGCGGGCACGGACGTGGTGCTGGGCAGCGGCGGCTAGCTGTGCTACGTGGGCGAAGGAGGCCGGCGGGCAGAGCACGTGGGGGTAGAGCTGGGCCACTGCTAGGGCGGCTTGGGCTGCTCGGGTTGCTTTCCTCTTTCCATTTTCTCCCTTTTTCCAATTCCTTTTCTATTTCTATTTCTATTTCCACACTACACCTAGGGCTCCTATGCATGTATACATGAGTTGCCAAGCATGTGCACACCCTAGTGGTGTCCGCTAGGGTCATCTAGGGTTTTAGGGTTCAAGCCAAGGGTTGGCATCACACACAATAAGTTATTTATAAATGTTGACTTGATTTTATTACATCATATAAAATCATGAAGAAGCAACTCACATGTTGAATTAAATGCAAAATACTCAACCATGCTAACTTGGGTTCTACTTATGCAACTACATGGGTGGTTTCCTAGTATGCACACTCACCATGCATGGGTTTTGTTAGAAAAAAATTTAAGTTTGGATTTTTGGGTTATTAGAAAACCTGAGTTGTTATAGTCCTCCCCCTTATAGGAATGTTGTCTCAGGATTTAAGGTGAGATGTACCTTTCAAAGAGGTAGGGGTCAAGCATCTGAAGTTCTGACTCTTTCTCCCAAGTGGCTTCTCGTTCTATGTGGTTGCTCCACTAAACCTTGCACATAGGTATGATCATGCTTCTAGTTTCCTTCTCGACTGTGTCGAGTATCCATATCGGGTGCTCCTTGTACTCTAGAGTGTCTTGTATATCAAGGGCCTCTATAGGTACTTGCTCATATGGTAGCTTCAAGCACTTGCATAGTTGAGATACATGGAACACTGGGTGCACTCCGGTCCATTCCTCAGGCAGTTCCAACTTGTAGGCTAGCTAGCCAACTCTCTGACAAATCCGGTAAGGTCCTACAACCTTGGCACCAACTTCCCTTTCACATGGAACCTGATGGTGCCTCGAATTGGGAAGACTTTGAGGTAAACGTAGTCTCCAACTTCGAACTCAAGGTCTCTTCGCCTTTATCTACATAACTCTTTTGCTAGCTTTGAGCAATTCTCAGATTCTCTCGCACTTGGGTGACTCCTTCCTCGGCATCCTTGATCTTAGTAGGGCCAAAGAACGATCTCTCCTTAACTTCTGACCACATCAGAGGGGTCCTACACTTCCTCCCTTACAAGGCCTCAAATGGTGACATCTTGAGACTAGCCTGGTAGCTGTTGTTGTAAGAAAACTCTATGCGTGGCAAACTCTTCTCCCAATCAGACCCATATTTCAAAACACAAGCTTGGAGCATATCCTCTAAGATCTGGTTCACTCTCTTTGTCTGGCCATCGTCTAAGGGTGGTAAGCGGTGCTGTAATCCAATCAAGTCCCGATTGCCTTATGGAGACTCTTCTAGAACTTGGACACATATTGCGTCCCTCGATCAGACACTATGCTCATAGGGGCGCTGTGAAGCCTGAGAATGTTATCCACATAGAGATTTGTGAGCTTCTTAGTTCTGTAGTCATTCCTCACAGCTATGAAGTGAGCTACCTTGGTACAATTACCCAGATCGAGTCATGGCCTTTTAGGGTTTGAGGTAAACCCACTATAAAGTCCATGGATATGCTTTCCCACTTCCACATCGGAACATCTAAGGGCTTCAACAGTCCTGCCAGTCTTTATTGTTCGGCCTTGATCCAATTACAGATGTCATAATGTGCAACATGCCCTGCAATATCAGCTTTCATATTCTTCCACTAGAAAAGCTTCTTCAAGTCAGCATACATCTTGGTACTCCCTGGGTGGATACAATACTTAGAGTCATGACCCTCGGCTAGGATCTCCTCTCGCAAGGCTGCATCAGAGGGTACACAGATTCTATCCTTGTACCAGTACACTCTCTGTTCATCTTCTTTGAACTCAGGACACTTGCCTAGCTCCATGAGCTCTCGGATTTCCTAGATTTTGGGGCATTCTTGCTGGGTTTTGTGGATTTGACCTTCAAGATTGTATTGCACTCGAAGCTCATTCAGCATTCCCTTCTATAGGATTTTGAGTCAAAGGTCCTCCATCTCTTGACTCAGCTCTGGTGGTATGGCTTCTGTCATTAGACTATGGCAATAGCTCTTATGGCTCAAGGCATCTGCGACTACATTGGCTTTCCCTAGGTGATAGTGTATCTCTAGGTTGTAGTCCTTAATCAGCTCTAGCCATCAGCGCTGTCTCATGTTCAGATCCTTGAGTGAAAAAGTACTTTAGGCTCTTGTGATCGGTGTAGATGTCACATTTATTCCTGATCAGATAGTGTCTCTAGATCTTCAGGGTGTGCACAACAGCTGTGAGCTCAAGATCATGGGTAGGGTAGCGTTGCTTGTGGTCCTTCAGCTAGCAAGAAGCATAAGCTATAACTCTCCCATTTTGCATCAGAACACAGCCGAGTCCCTATCTAGATGCATCATAATAGACCACAAAGTCTTGTTGAATGTTAGGCAATGCTAACATAGGAGCGGTGGTAAGCTTCTATTTCAAGGTCTACAAACTTTGCTCGCACTCGGGCGTCCACTCAAACTTATTGGTCTTCTTGAGAAGGTTGGTCATCGGCTTGGCTATCTTAGAAAAGTTCTCAATGAAGTGGCGGTAATATCCTGCCAACCTAAGGAAACTCCGGATATCAGTCGCATTGCGGGATTGTTCCCATTCTTTTATAGCTTCAATCTTGGCAGGATCAATAGCTACTCCCTCAGCAGTGAGAATGTGACCTAAGAAGGTGACTTCTTCAAGCCAAAATTCGCACTTGCTAAACTTGGCGTACAACTGATTCTGTCTTAGTTTCTCTAGCACTACTCTCAGATGCTGCTCATATTCTTTTGCAGTGGCCGAATAGACAAGAATGTCATCGATGAATACCACCACAAACTTATCTAGTTCCTCCATGAACACCTTATTCATCATATTCATGAAGTAGGCGGGGCATTGGTGAGTCCAAAGGACACAACGGTGAACTCATACTACCCATACCTAGTGACAAAGGCTATCTTGAGAATGTCCTTAGTCCTGATCTTCATCTGATGGTACCCAGATCGGAGATCAATCTTAGAAAAGAACTTGGCATTCCTTAGCTGGTCTAGCAGATCATCTATCCTAGATAGTGAGTACTTGTTCTTAACAGTCACGGCATTCAAGTTCCAGTAGTCTGTAACACCCTTGTGTTAAGCATTGCATTTGGCATCTGCATTTCATGAGCACAAGCCTCATCCAAGCATTCATGAACATGAGCATATGAAATTTCATCTCATTCTTATACATTGTCACATGAAATGTTGATTTATATATATGTTTATGCTTGCAATCATGTATGACCAATGTATGAGATGGTTGTGAGGTTATGAAAACACCTTAGACACATCTAGGATGGTAAGTGGAGCAATGTTTGTATTCATGACCTAGGCCAATTTTGCTTCTAAGTGTTGGTTTCATTTGAAATGCTATTTTTATGATGCTAGTTTGACTAAAGTTGAACAGTAGCTTAGAATGTTTGCATGGCTCTGTGACCTAAATAAAAGTTGTAGTACTTGGCTAGGGTAACAACTTTTATTTTTTGGGTCAAGGTCTAATTCAGTGTATAGCAAGCTCAAAAACAGCTCACAAGTATCAACAAAATGCTGTTTTGAGACTTGCAAAATTTTCTAAGTATTGATGCTGTTTTTAGTTTCGATGTACCCCACTTGGGAGCATTGTAACTGGATAACCAGTGCGAATTAGGGGATACTTCCAAAAGCAAAATTGTAGATTTCTTGTAGCTCTACAATTTTCATTAATGGAGTTTTTGCAATGGATGAACGGATTAGGAGTTATAGAATCGCTAAGTGGCGCTGTTAGTCATTGATGGCGGCGTCTGAACCCGCGTTAGTCAGGCCTGAGCGAGCACTTAAGTGCCGTGCCCCTGCTGCTCACTCCACTCGCCCGCTCTGACTTTGTCCCACTCGCTCTGCCTCTCCAACGCTCCACGCCGAGCTCACCGCAGCACCACCACAGCCGCTCGTGGCCAACGTAGCCTCGCTAGCCAATTCGTCTCAGCCACAGCTGCTACGCCATCACCTCCATCTCCTAGAGCCACTAGCATCACCTATAGACCCTAGGTACAACAGCATTTCGCCTCGCAGCAGCCACCGTCATCACCAGAGCGCCACCGTGCTCGTGGCTCACCATGGCCCCGCCATTTCACCGCACCGCATACCTCCATCTTCTCTGGTCTAGCAACGCGCTAGAGTCTAGATGCTTAGTACGGAGCTAGGAATGATGACACCGCTTGATGATGCTAGAATGAGTCGCCGCTCCACCCACGTCTGCCATGGCCACCGTGGCACTCGAGCTCGCCGCCGCTGAGTTTGTTCACCATCTCCCTCCTTTCTCTCGCACCTTAGGTTGAGTAACCCTAGACCTAGCTAGTGGTATGATGGAGATTCACCTTTCACCGCTGTCTAGCTGGAACAGTGTGAGCACCGTCGTGCTCCATGTGCCGCCGCACGGCCATGCACGCGGCCAAGCTCACTGATGCCACCCCAAGCCCTCACCTGCACCGTGTAGCTTTGCTAGGTCACCAGGATGGAGTAGCCATCCTCGCCTGAGTGTGCCATAGCTAGAGATGGCCGGCGTACCGCCACCGACCTCCACCGTCCGCCATGGCCGTCGTCGAGCTTGCTCCAGTGAGCCACTGAGCCAACTAAGCCTACCAGTCGATGCGCAGGGATGAGATGAGTGTAGTGGTGAAGAATATTAAATCTTTTGCTTGATACTTTTCACTATGCTAAACTATTTTTGCTAAAATAAGCCTATGTAACTTGTCATTTTGGTAGAGGTAGTTATACTTATCCTAATGGCTTGAAATTTGTATAGTAGACTATTTCGGTCATTGGTAGGCTACTGTAATTTTCACAGAATTTATTAAGCACCGGAAAATATTTATCCTTTAAATAACCTTATTATCTAAGGAAATTAATAAATGGATATAAATAATTTAGTTATGTTTAACCATAATGTTTTCTATGGTGCTTGAGATATATATGATCTGTGGATGTTATTAGTTAGGCTTAAAAGTAATTGGTTGTATGCAACTAATTAATTATTTTTTTACAATTCAACTAGATGGCTACATGTATAGTTTCGGTTGTGATGATAATGGTCTTTTCTATAAAACTTGTTAACAACAAATTTGTAGATAACTTACTTATATACCTTGGGTTAAAATTTCATAGTCATAGGCCTTATGGTTTAAAAATTATGGCTGTTAGAAGTCTGCTGTCAAAAATACTTGCTCTCTAGACAGATCTGAAAGATTGAATTGTTTAACTTAGATAACTACTGAATCATATTAAGACGATTAAAATAAAGTTGTAGGCAATTTCATAAGATTTCCAGAATGTCCACAATCATATTATTTTGATGTGTATAACTATAGTTATGGTCAAAACAAGTGGTTGCTGTCATGTAGTCAAGAAAATGATTTACATAAGTGTTTGTTTAGTTATTAGAGAAGAGATAAGCACCTACTCAGTAAAATAAGATGCAACTTATTATTACTTTAATGCAAACCTGTTGAAAACACTTGGGAGGATGCATTCATCACATCATATCATATTATACATATCATCATATATGCATTCGTGATATCTTATTTCATGCTCATGCATATAGGATCGTCCGAAGAAATAACGCTATTGGAGTTCAACAAAGAAGAAGAGGAGGATCAGCAGGAGACCCCTCAGGCTGCAGCTCCAGGAGAAGAGGAGCAAACTCTCGAAAATCTCTGTGAGTGCCCAGATCACCGGCTAACCTCTTTCCTCAAAGGTAAGCCCCGGAGCATTCTAAGTCTCCCATGTTTTACAAAATATTACTTGAGTCCTTTAGGTTTGATGCATTAGGTTATAAGAGTTGATTGGAAACACTTGATGCATATATCTTCTTTGTCCAGATATATATACCTATAGCCCTATGTAGGTCCAAGATCGAATATATGCTTAGCCATGCTTAGACCGGTAGAAGTCGGGTGATTTCCTGTCACCTGCGAGATATAGGTGGATACCGAAGCACGGTTGGCTATATTTGCTATCGTGGAAAAGAACCATGGGGTAATGTAAATGGAGGTCGGACGGAGTCTATGTGTGGGTTGACTCATATGATTTCGTCTATGCTGATTAAGGACCGTACCGTTGTTGGCACTTCTAACAAGATTGAACGCATGCCTCTCACTTAGTTCCCAGCTGGTTGAAATCGATTCGAATCGCCATCTCTCCTAGACAGTGAGAAACTTGGCTTGCTCCAACATCGTAGTGACTATGTTATGGAATATGATGGTTCGAATGAACATGGAATTACTACACTGGCTATGGTTACTATTGTATGCTACTAAATGATATACCACATGTTTGGCATAGGTTAGGTGCTAATCTAGAGATGAATAACTATAATAAATTTGATGACCGAGTTATAATTGTACAACTGAATTAGTCGATTTTTATGCAAAATGTTGTCAAGCTACCTCCACTTATAATGCCTTGCATGATCCTTGGAGTCACTTTATTTTTGGTTTATGATGGGTAAGTCTAGCTGAGTACCTTCTCGTACTCAGGGTTTTATTCCCATTGTTGCAGATGGTACAGTTTATCATGGATATTGCAAGAACTGCTTCTGTCCCACCATGGATGAAGAGTGAGCCCTAGACAAACATCTCTTATTAATCCTTCTTATATGCTTTTGTGGACGTGATCACGAGTTGGCACTGTATTTGAACTATGATGGTAGATGTTAATTTCAAACTTTAATTGCTTCCGCTACTATTTTACTGAACCTGGTTTGTAATAACCTTAAGTCATACTCTGATGGATGAACTGTAATTGTGAACTTTATGTAACATGTGACATGTATGTTGAATCATGTACGATCTTGGTTGTATGTTAATGGTGAATCGAGACCCTTTGTGGTACTCGATGGACTACCAGGTTTATATGGGCTCAAGTATGACAGTGCGATCGCTTGCGGGCTACCATTGTACTTGTGCTCTTATAAATTGGTCGGTTCTACTACAGTTGGCATTAGAGCAAGATTCAACATTAATTGCCACATGTGTATTTAAAACAAAGGTTTTTGTTTTCCAAAACTAGTTTTTAGCAACTAATAGCTATATATATAAGTGTTTAAAAACCTAGAGTTTGAATCTAAAGTGTGCCAGTGATCACTTCCTTTATGCCCAGTTAAGGACTTTAGGTGGCTAATTAAGTACTAACTTGGGGTTTTTTAATTTCGTCGTCCATACGGCGTGCTATTGTATAGATGTCATTCATTTGAGTGGTAATGTATGGATCAAATGCCTCTACGCCCAAGGTAAGATGCCACTCATCATCATAGTGGCATGACCGCAAGAAGTGAGCGTGCGGTCCATGGGGAGAGTTAGCTTTGATACTAAAGTGTATATATGCCTCATATATATACGGAAGTATTTAATTATGGGTTAGCTTTGATACGACTGTATATGCATATTTATATGTATATATAGGACATATTTACTCTTGGGTAGCTTTGATACGGAAGTATATATATATATATATATATATATATATATATATATATATGGGTATATATATGGAAGTATTTAGATTGCAATCTAGAGCCTAGATTTACATTATGTATATATAATTGTGGGGTTGGGCTGAAATGAAATTCTTGTGCATGTACACTAACAACGAAACATGTAGCCCGACTAGTTACATTATATATGAGAGAACGCATGTATGCCATCGTGTATGTCGTTAGAAGTTTAATTTTCCTAAGTTTGTGAGGATGTACGGAACGTGCATGCATCATGATAAATCATTATTACATACTTGCATTGTTCCTCCCCTTGTAAGTCTCTTACTCGGTTATGTAACTCTTATCCATTATGACTTTGTCTCACGAGGGTTGCACCATGTTGTTGGTATAGATGGTAGCACCAGCTGGAAGTGAGAAATTCCTATTGATGTTTGGCAGCCCTACCCTACTTTGGAGAGTCTTGCATTATGCGGGATATTACGAACCGCCCCTCTATTACTAGAATGAAGTATACCTGGAGGGACAACCATGGTATAAAGTACAGCTAACCATACCAGCTCGTAACCAAGCACCCTTCTGGTAGGAATGGAAGGCGGAATCTGAAGAAAGAACTCCTTGGAAGGCTGCCCAAGTAGTGGCCTTTGAGGTGCTGAGTCAGATATGTCAGCAACACGGGAATGAGCTTACCGGCAGTGCCACTGGTACTTTTCCTTAGGTGGATCCATCCATAGCCATTTGGGCACAGCGCAATAGCAATGCGTTGATCCGAGATCGAGATGAGCGGGTAGACAGTTCTAGTCCCGCTATGAGTGCAATGTTTGCAGTGATGAAGATGTTCTATACTCATCACGACACTAGAGACTTCTGGCAGGAGTCCTATACCACTTGCATTGATAAGCTCATGAGAGCCGAAGCTGCACAGTGTAAGCTAAAGAAGCGTGTGCACAAGCACAAAAAAGGCAGCAAGTGAGGCTCGACGGGAAACTGATCAAACTTATGTAGCATTGGGAAATCTTCACACCCAAATGGAGCAAGTTGATCAGCAGAGACCTGCTACCCAAGAGGCAGGAACAGATGACTAGGTTGTGCTAGCAGGACTATGGGAGTAGCTGGAGGCCGCTCGTGCCGAGGCACTCATAGCTACGCACCAGCGGATCCTAGCAAACATCCATGTAGCTATGGCAAAAGCAGAACAAGATGGGACCCAAGCCTTGAGTGTACAACATGACCATGTCGAGAGGGACTTGCGCCAGCAGCTTGCACAGACCCAGAACATGGTGGTTGATCTTCAGCATGAGGTGCATTTCCTGAACATCCAACTGCACCCGATCCTTGATGAGGAAGAAGAAGATCTAGAGATGTTGGTCAAGGATGACGGTTGGGAGGAAGAAGAAGTAGAGCTAGAGGATGAGGACGAGGCTATCTCTGACCTCGACAATGAACATGTTGAGGATTAGAATTGCCTAGTGACTAGTTAAAGCGCTAGATGTATCCCTGATATTCATGTAATAGGCTTGTAGCTTGAAGTGTGGTTTCTGTGATTTGACTTCCGTATAATATTTGCACTTTGCATGTTGTTTCACTATGGGTTGAACTTTAATGAAATTCTAGTTTCATTTTACTGGTGGATTATGACATGCATGTTAACACGCTACGAGCACGATAAGTGATCAAATTGGTGATGTCATGTTGCGAGAATGAATTATTATGCCTCTATTTTATTGTATGAATTTAAGATTCTCTCCAGTAATTTTAGTTTGGCATGATTATACAATTCATCCGCAATCTCCTAACATCATCCAATAATCACTTATTATTGCAACTTTGTAGATGACTCGCACTCGCGCTGGAGCTAGCAACAGTCAAGGTGGCAACGACGGTGACTTACCACCAACGCCGTCACCGTCTGCGAATGAATTCTTCACATAGTTCCTGGGTAGTCAGAGAACAATGGAGGAAACACTATGCCTCATTGCATAGAACACTGCTCACGCCCATCAGCAACATCAAGGGCCTGAGCCAAATCAATACAACTCTTTCAAGGATTTCCAAGACACCAAGCCTCCTATCTTCAAGGTGGATGAAGAACTGCTCTAGGCGGATGAATGGCTAAACACAATCGAGCAAAAGTTCCATCTATTAAGGGTTACTAAGCATCAGAAGGCAGAATATGTGTCCCATCAACTAAAGGGACCGGCCGAGATATGGTGGACCCATTTCCTGTCCTCTCTACCTGCTAACTCACAGGTCACATGGGAGCAGTTCAAGTTAGCCTCTAGGGGACATCACATTCCCCTAGGGCTAATGCGCATGAAAGCAGCCAAGTTCATGTGACTCACCCAAAGGGACCAATACCCTTACTGAGTACATGCATGCCTTCAACAATTTGTCCCATTATGCCCCAGGGTTTGTTGATATGGAGGAAAAGAAGATTGAAAGCTTCAAGATAGGCCATGGCACTAAGTTAATGAAGACTATGGCCAACTTGAGGTGTACCACATACAATGAGTTTGTTAGTGATGCCTTGACCCAAGAGAACTAGAACAATTTGCACGCAGCAGTGAAGGGCCGCAAGAGAACAGCTAAGGCAGGCGCCTTAGGATCTTCCCAATCTAGAGCTCCAGTGGTGGCTAGGCTACAGTTTCGACTACCAGCGCCCAAATTCAAGCCTCCTCCACCAAAAGCCCAGGCCAGCCAACCTCAGAAGGTGTTTCGTAGGGCGTTCACCATTGCCCTACCTAAGGGGAATGGAGGGCAAGGAAGCTCAGCAGGACCCAGGAGCAATCAGCCATGCTTCAATTGTAATCAGTTGGGCCATTGGTTCAAGGAGTGCCCCCATCCTAAGAAGAACAGCAATCAAAACCAGGGCAACCAGAGACAGGCAAATCCTAAAGCACATCCTGGATATGTGCATTACACCACTATTGAAGAAGTTCCTACAGGAGAGGTTGTCACCGCTGGTATGTTTCTTATTAACAAATATCCCGCCATTGTTTTATTTGATTCTGAAGCTTCTCATTCATTTATGAGCCAAGCATTTGCATCTAAGTATGATCAGAAAATAATTGAGGTAAACAAGGGTGGTTATAGTATAAGTTTGGCTAGGGCTACTATCTCTACAAATTAGATGGTCAGAGATGTGCTCATCTCTATACAAGAGAGGGAGTACACGATGGATCTAATAGTATTGCCCAGATTAGCCATAGATGTGATCTTAGGCATGAAATGGATGAGTGATCATGGCGTTGTCGTTGACACTAGCACTAAGACAATTATGTTGAGAGAACCTGAGGGAGGTGATGCTTTTCTAGTACCACTTCCCCAAAGTTTTGATCTCCAAAACTTGTCTTGTGCTATCCAAGCCACTACCCTTTGTGATCTTCCAGTGGTTTGTGAGTTTCCTAATGTGTTTTCAGATGAGTTGCCAGGTTTACCGCCTGATATGGATGTGGAATTTAATATTGAGTTAGTGTCAGGTACGTCACCTATCTCAAGAAGACCCTATAGGATGCCACCAAATGAGTTAGCTAAACTTAAAATTCAGTTACAAGAACTATTGGACAAAGGTCTCATTCAACCTAGTTCATCTCTATGGGGATGTCTAGCTGTATTTGTAAAGAAGAAGGACAAGTCCTTGAGAATGTGTGTGGATTATAGGCCGCTTAATGCTATGACCATTAAGAACAAGTATCCTTTGCCTTATATCGATATCTTGTTCGATCAGTTGGCAAAAGCAAATGTATTCTCTAAGATTGACTTGAATTTAGGCTATCATCAGATTAAGATCAGGCCAGAGGATATACCTAAAATAACTTTCTCCACTAGGTATGGCTTGTACAAGTATTTGGTCATGTCTTTTGGACTGACGAATGCTCCTGCCTACTTCATGTGCTTGATGAATTCGGTATTCATGCCCGAGCTCAACAAGTTTGTGGTTGTGTTTATCGATGATATCTTGATTTACTCAGAGAATGAGGCAGACCATGCAGAGCATCTGAGAATTATTTTGTCCAAATTGAGGGAACATAAGTTATATGCCAAATTCAGTAAGTGTGAATTCTGGTTGAGCAAAGTACCTTTCTTGGGTCATATCTTATCTAGAGATGGAATTTCTATAGACCCATCTAAAGTATGAGAGGTCATGGATTGGAAAGCCCCGACTTTGGTTCATGAAGTTCGGAGTTTTCTAGGACTGGCAGGCTGCTATCATTGATTCATTCCTAATTTCTCTAAGATAGCTAAGCCCATGACCAGACTACTCTAGAAGGATGAAAAGTTCAGTTGGACGCCAGAGTGTGAAGCTGCTTTTCACACCCTAAGGACCTTGTTAACTACAGCTCTGGTTCTAGCACAACCTGACATTGAAAAGTCTTTTGATGTGTTCTGTGATGCATCAGGTATAGGTTTGGTGTGTGTGCTAATGTAGGAAGGTCAAGTTATTGCCTATGCTTCTCGGTAGTTGAGAAAGCATGAAGTCAATTACCCTACACATGATTTAGAGCTTACAATAGTTGTTCATGCATTGAAGATCTGGAGACACTACTTGTTGGGAAACATATGTCACATATATACTGACCACAAAAGTCTCAAATATATCTTCACTCAACCTGAGCTGAACATGAGGCAACAAAGATGGTTAGAGCTAATCAAGGATTATAATTTGGAAGTGCACTACCATCCAGGGAAAGCTAATGTTGTAGCAGATGCACTAAGTCAGAAATCTCATTGTAACACTTTGGAAGAATTGTTGGAAGATGGATTTAATTTGTTACATCCCGTGGTGCTGCACAATATCACTGTCATTTGCTCACTTGAGAGCAAAATCATAGACCTATAGAAGACAAATGTAGGTGTATTTCACATCAAGCGAAAGATGAAAGAACAAGAAACCAAGCATTTCAGGTTGGATGAAAGAGGTGTGCTATGCTTTGAGGACCGACTCGTGGTACCGAAAGACCGTGAGCTTAGAAATCAAATTTTAGACGAAGCTCATTCATCCAAGTTGTCTATCCATCTGGGTAGTAGCAAAATGTATCAAGACTTGAAAACCCATTTTTGGTGGACCAAGATGAAGAAAGAGATCGCCGCCTATGTTGCTAGGTGTGATAATTGTAGTAGAGTCAAGGCCGTTCATTTGAAATCTGCTGGATTGCTTTAGCCTTGCCTATTCGAGGCTGGAAATGAGAGGAAATAAGTATGGACTTTATTACAGGCCTCTCGATGACACAACAAGGTCATGATTCCATATGGGTTATTGTAGATCGCCTCACCAAGTCAGCACATTTTATACCGGTTAACTCAGCGTATCACGTGGGGAAATACGCTGAACTATATATTTCTTAGATCGTGAGACTACATGGAGTATCAAGGACCATAATCTCAGATCGGGGACCACAGTTTATAGCTTGTTTTTGGGAGCACTTGCACCAGGCTTTGGGAACTAAACTAATCAGAAGTTCAGCATACCATCCACAAACTTTGGGATAGACCGAGCGAGTGAACCAGATCTTAGAAGGTATGTTGTGAGCCTGTATTATATCTTCTAAGGGTTCATGGGAGAAGTGTCTACCTTTAGCCGAGTTCTCCTACAACAAAAGTTATCAAGCGAGCATCAAGATGGCTCCGTTTGAGGCCTTGTACGGTCAGAAATGTAGAACTCCTTTGAATTAGATTGAGCCTAGCGAAAGAAGATACTTTGGCATTGACTTTGTCACCGAAGCTGAAGAGCAGGTACACATTATCCAACAACATATCAAAGTAGCTCAATCAAGACAAAAGAGTTATGCTGATAAAAGAAGAAGACCACTAACTTTTGAAGTGGGAGACTATGTATACTTAAAAGTGTCACCCATGAAGGGAGTGCAGAGATTTGGAGTAAAAAGAAAGCTTGCACCTAGATATGTAGGGCCATACAAGATTATTGAACGGAAAGGAAATGTTGCCTACAAGTTACAACTTCCTCCTAAGATGAGTATGATATTCGATGTCTTCCATGTTTCTCAGTTGAAAAGATGTCTTCGCATACCTGAGGAAGCCACCCACCAACATTAAGCTCCCATCAGATTTGACTTATGAAGAGAAACCAATCCGAGTGCTAGAATAAATAGAAAGATTAACATAGAGCAAGGTCACTAACTTCTACAAAGTGGTGTGGAATGACCATAGTGAACAAGATGCCACGTGGGAACGGGAGGATTACTTACGTGAGATTTATCCTGCCTTTTACGAAGAATGGTAGGTCTTGCAAATCTTGGGATGAGATTTCTATAAGGGGGAGGGGCTGTAACACCCCTGTGTTAAGCATTGCATTTGGCATCTGCATTTCATGAGCACAAGCATCATCCAAGCATTCATGAGCATGAGCATATGAAATTTCATCTCATTCTTATACATTGTCACATGAAATGTTGATCTATATATATGTTTATGCTTGCAATCTTGTATGTCCAATATATGTCCATGTTGTGATGTCATGAAAACATGTTAGACACATCTAGTATGGTAAGTGGAGCAATGTTTGTCTTCATGACCTAGGCCAATTTTGCTTCTAAGTGTTGGTTTCATTTGAAATGCTATTTT